>NC_056627.2:111562147-111862147 GCF_002870075.4 Lactuca sativa | reverse complement strand
TGTATTCTCAAATTCAATTATGGTTACGACATCCCTTTCCATAGTTCGAATTGTGAGATTTGGCAATTAGTTTGAAAATTTGGAACTTAGTAACATAAGTTCTAAATTGTTTACACACATGTATGAGGTATCTAAGGCAAAGGTGTATAAGTTTGAGAAGCTTAGATAAAGGCTTATCGAAGCATCTGGTGTTAGAAATATGAACTTCAGAAATTCAATAAGCATTGTTTTCTAGAAATTCAGCTGTTTTCTGAATACATGTCAAAGCTAGTGGGAGCATAAGTGTTATGCTTATATGATAATAATCATCATGATAGTGGGAGCATAAGTGTTATGTTTGTATGATTATTATGGCAAGTATTGCAAGTTAGCATAGTTGATTTTGCGAAACAACACAAAAAAAATTTCGAGACTAAGAGAGGATTTGAGAGGTTTTCGGTATGCAGAAGAAAATGAGGGAAGAACTGATTTTCGATATCCCCATTCCCTTATATACCTGATCCGTATCCGGTGGGCTGCACCCGGAAAAATGTGATGTCAAATACTCAAAACCATTTTAAAATTGATACTCTTGGAGGATTAATTTCAAAATAACATAAAATAAAAATAAAAAAAATAAAATTTTCTAAATTTTACTAATCCTAAAAAATTTAAAGAAAGGAAAAGAAAAATAAAAATAAAAATAAAAATAATAAAAGAAAAACATTTTTCTAAAATTTATCAATCCAAAAAAAATTAAAATAAAATAAAATAAAAAATAAAAAAAATAAAATTTTAATTCAACCTAAGTTTAATCCTCTATATTGAAATTCAAGACCTTTTATGATATGGGATCAAAGTTGTTAGACAACCTTTTTCATTTATCAGTACCTCTTCTTTCATGAATAAATCTGGTCGATCACCGGTATTGTGGTCCACTTAAGCACTAGAAATTGTGACAAGTTTTAGGAATGCTATCAGTGACAGGAGAGATTGATCCTATGTTACCACATAAAAATACCTAAGGACCACTTATCTGACGACGACCAAGGATATTGTTGTCCACCTAAATTGAGCAGTGAGATCTACATACAATCTATAATTGTTCAATTTTAGATGTACTAGAACATGTTTCCCGCTTCCTGACATACCCCAATAATCAAGAACTTCCGAGATACTCCTTACTTTAGGTGAGCAGACTATTATTCATAGAGTAGATAGATTTAGAATGCATATGTCGTATACTCAGGTCAGATCTTTCGATCACGCAGAGAGTAAAACATATGACTGACTAGAATTTCAGAGGGATTTAGAAGTAGAAGGTTGCATATGCTGTGTACCAGGTCGGATTGTCAATCACGCAAATGAGACAACACATGGCTAACAGATGGAAGAATTGCATAAATAGAAAATGCAGAGAAATAGAGTTGCATATGCTACAGTCCAGGTCGGATCTTTCGATCACACAGAGGAGGCAACATATGACTAACAGTAGGAGAGAAAGAAAATAATTTCCTACAGACCTACTTTATCAGAATTCCCCAGTTGCCCCATCAATACTAGAATTAAGGACAAAATCCGTACATCGAGGAAGAGTTAAACCACAGTTCTAGATGTGGGTTCTTTAATGTGATTGGTGGATTCTCATGTATATCTCCCTGCTCAACCTACCCAAGCGTCATATTGTCATGCTAAACAGAACTATCTAGGTCAAGATTTATCAAGTCTCTAGATTCCTTAAGTTCATCTATACCTAGTCAAGTCCATTAAACTTTTCGTGCCTACAAGTGCATCGAACATAGAGCCTAGACAATTCAGCTTTAGTACCTTACACAGATTCAGATTGCCTGTTATCACAAGTTTTATATCACTTCCCATCACATCACTTTTCAGAAATATTTTTGATTTTTCTGTTTTTCTAATGTTTTTGGATTTTCTGATTTTCTATTGTTTTTGGATTTTTAATTTTCTAATTTTGTTTAGTTTTTGTTTATTTCTCCCCCTAAATTTGTGCATGGGAGAGAATGAAATTAAAATGCGCAAATTTAAACTAACCTAAACAAAAATTAATCATCAAAGCGAATAATTTTCAAAAAGTTTACCAGCACATCGAATCGATCTTTGTTAAATGGCTTGGTGAACAGATCCGACACATTATTTTCAGTGTGAACATGTTCTAACCGAATGAGCGAGCGCTCGTAACAATCTCTGATAAAATGAACTTTGATGTTGATGTGCTTGGTTTTTGAGTGCTGGACCGGATTTTTAGCAATTTGGATTGCAACCTCATTATCACAGAATATAGGGGTTTCTTGAAAATTCAAACCGTAATCAAACAGCTGATGATGGATCCATATGACTTGAGAACAATAGGCAGATGCAACTACGTATTCTGCTTCTGCTGTTGAGGTCGAGACAATATTATGCTTCTTGCATTGCCAAGATACCAACCTATCTCCGAGAAATTGACATCCGCCTGAAGTCGATTTCTTGTCAAACTCACAACCTCCATAATTGCTGTCCGCAAAAGCATAAAGATCAAATTCGGAATTTTTCGGATACCAAAGACCAAGTTTTGGGCTGCCTTTGAGGTACCAAAAAATCCTTTTAACATCAATAAGATGAGAAAGTTTAGGATTAGCCTGGTAGCGCGTGCATTGACAGACCGCAAACATAATGTTTGGGCGACTTGCAGTCAGATACATCAGCTGAGGACTCGTCGACCCGAAAATGATATCGTCCACGTATATTTGGACAAGAATCTGGTCTGCACCGACATGCTTGATGAATAGGGTCTGATCGATAGTGCCGCGGGAATAGCGATGGTCAAGCAAGTGCTGTGTGAGGGTAGCATACCAGGCTCTAGGAGCTTGATGTAGCCCATAGAAAGCCTTGTATAACTTGTAGACATAGTTAGGAAGTTTTGAGTTAACAAACCCAGGAGGTTGGTCAACATAAATCTCCTCCTTCACCTTTCCGTACAAGAAAGTCGTCTTGACGTCCATTTGATATACGGTGAAGTTCATGTAGGAAGCATAAGCGAGGAAGATACGAATAGCCTCCAAGCGCGCAACCGGAGCATAGACTTCTGTATAATCAAGACCCTCAATTTGTCTGAACCCATGGACCACCAATCTCACCTTATTACGGACAATGAAACCCGAATCATCTTGCTTGTTCCAAAACACCTATCTAGCATCGAGAGATTTCTTGCCTTTAGGCAGCTCCACCAACTTCCAAACCCCGAGCTTTTCGAATTGATTGAGCTCGTCATGCATGGCATCTACCCAGCTGGGCTTATTCAAATCCATTTCGATGTTCTTGGGATCTATTTGAGAAATGAAGCAAGAATAGAGACATGTGTTGACGTCTCCACTCTGGCTTCTCGTTTGAACTCCGTCGCCCAGCTGGCCAATGACGTTTTCTATCGGATGATCGTGCTGTATGCGAGAGGGGATTTTGTGACTGATGTCATTGAATGAGACATGAAGATTATGGATATTAATAGCTCCGTCATGTGCTGAAGAATCCATGGTAGATGTACCAGCTTCGTGTGGTGAATTTCCTACAAACTCATCTGCGATCTGTTCGGGAAAGAGAAGTTCCATTAGATTTTGAGTGACAGCGGAAGCATCTTGGTTCATGAACTCTCTTTCAATTGGAGTTAGAGGAGTAGCGTCAGCATCTGGAGCAGATTGTTGTGTTGAGGATTCAGGAGAAGCAATTGGAACAGTAGACACCACCAAAGGATCAGAAGAAACAAATGGTGGTCTGTAGACAACCTCTTCATCTTCGTCTTCGGTGATAGTCTTTGAGCCGGAGGTAGACCCAGCTTGGTTATCAGACGACACACTAAATGATTTGGATAGCGATGTGTAGTCAAATAGCCAATCAGGACCCATCCTAGCATCCGTCTCATTCTCTTCAAGCCAGCGAACATCGAAAGATTCCACGATTTGCTTCGTCTTCTTGTTGTATACCCGGTAAGCAGTACGAGCAGTGTATCCGACGAAATAGCAATCATCAGCTTTAGCATTGAACTTTGGGTTGGATTCCAAGTGGAGAAGGGTGCAAGGGCAGCCAAATACTCGGAAATGGCTGACAGATGGCTTGTGTCCATAGAGAATCTCATATGGTGTTTTCATCTGGGCTTTGTTGATCAGGACACAATTTTAAACGTAACAAGCTGTGTTGATCGCCTCCGCCCAAAAGAAAACTTGAAGTTTTGAATCACAAAGAATCGTCCTTTCGGCGTCTTGTAATGCCCGGTTCCTCCGCTCAGCAACACCGTTCTGTTGTGGCATCCGGACAGAGCTAAATTGATGCACGATCCCTTTCTCAGTGCAAAAATGATCAAGAACAGCGTTCTTGAACTCTGTTCCATTGTTTGTACGAAGCGCTTTCACTTGGTTGTTGGTTTGGTTCTCGATTATCATAATGAACTTCTTGATAAGATCGGCGATCCTAGCTTTGTTGGACAGAAAGAAGACCCACGTGAAACAAGAGAAATCGTCTATCATAACGAAACAATATGAATTTTTGGTTGCTGCTGAGGAAGTTGACTGGACCAAACCAGTCCATATGCAACACTTGGAGCACCTGACTGATGGAGTTGACTTGCTTTGGCAGATGTGGTTTTCAATGGTGTTTGCCTTGAGCCCAGGAAACACATTTTCCAAAGGTAATAAAATCTCTGACAGGTAGACCATGGACCATTTCGTTCTTAGCAAGGCGATTCAGATTCTTTGCATTTTCATGGCCAAGTCGACGATGCCACAACATTGCGTTTTGTTCTGAGACTTTGGAAAAGAGATAAGTGACTTCATCGGGTACATTGCTCTTCATGTCGATAATATAGGAATTCCCATCCCGCTTTGATTTTACGAGAATCCACTCCTCTAGGATGACAATGCCCGAATTTAAGATTAGACATTCTTTATCGGTGAAGTGTGTTGAGTAACCCTTGTCACAGATTTGAGAGACGCTCAGTAGACTGTGCTTCAGCTCAGGAGCATAATTGACATTCTCAAAACCGAACACTCCGTTGGTCACTGTTCCCATCTGCGTTATCTTTTCGCCTTCTCCGCCCACGAAGGAGACATATCCCCCATTAAATGTCTGAATGTCGCACAATTGGGAGATATCTCCATTCATGTGCCGGGAGCAGCCGCTGTCGACATACCAAAGTCTGACGACATTCCTATGCAACTGTCCCTGCACGATGAGTGAAATCATTTAGATTTGAGGACACAGGTCATTACAGTCCTGGGTTGACCCTTAACTTTCATAGATTCATCTTTCAATTTTTCTTTTTCAATAGATACAGAGGAGGATGATGACTGATCAGATTTTAATTTTGGCATCCATTGATATTTAGGTTTTGAAATAGTTTTCTTTTTAGTTTGCTTTGAGTAGGTGGAATTTCTACTTGAAGAGTTTGAAGTTCCAGACCTACTCTTTGACGAAATTGACTTAGGCTTAGCTTGGGTCGATTTTGGCAAACTATTTGTGAATTTATTGAAAACATGTTTGTTCTTTTGAAAACTTGCCATTTTCTTGTTTTGATTTGTTTTCCAGTCATCATCTCGAGAGCGGGTTCTGGAGGATTTTCTAATTAAAGATCGTCCTCTAGACTCATTCTCTCCCCTTTTTGACATGTGATGCACAAACATCCGGTTTAAACAATTTCTGGCAATATGACCAGTAGTACCACAATTGAAGCAAATTTGTTTATTACCATTGGATTTAGTACTGCTCTTGTCAGATTTCTGGTTTTCATTATCTTTTCTATCATTTTCACATTTGCAAGAACAAGCACTAGATTATGTAGCAAACGTGGAAGATGTAGAAGCATTCAAATCAGATTTAGCAATTTTATCAGAAACGACACCATTATTTTCAAAATTATCAGTATGAAGCAACACACCACCAGAAGCAAAAACATTAGTGTTTGAATTTAACACAGATTCATCACAAAATTCAACACCATATTTAGACACATAATTATCCGACTCAAATTTTCAGCTTCTTGCTCCCCCTGAACTACTAACTTATCTGCACTTGAGGTAGAAATGCTAGTATCCAAGATTTTATCATTAGATCGTGTTGCTTGTTCAGAAGCTGATTTCCCATAAACCATGAAAGGTTCTCTGTCAATTTCTTCTTGAGATAAGGGAATAACAGTGTAAGTATGATTAAAGGGAGGAGGGCCACTCTCAAAACCTAATCCTACTTTCTTTTGGTTTCCACAAGTAATGTCCTTCCACTGCATCTGTCCTTCTATCATTTTTGCAACTACTTCACATGACCCATCGAATTTGTTAAAAATAAATTCAGCATTTTCAAGACGATTTTTCAATGTGTCGAGTTCAGCGGTTACAACAACAAATTTTCTTCTGAGATGATCACAGTGTTGGATTAATGTCTAAGTCCATAACTATAATTGGTAAGACTTGACCCGACCCGACATGGTCCATTTGGGTTGCATGGCATCATGCATTTGGATAGACTATAATGAGAGAAATAACACTTAAGGTTGGTTAATATATTATAAGTTCTAATATATTAATAAAAATATTTAATTAGTATTGATCAAGAATTAATCTAGGATTAATTAAGAGATCAAAAGAAGACTAATTAAATATATGGGTTGATTGTGTAAATCATCCATACTTATATAGTGGGTTATTGCTCCATGGATTATCTAGTTGGGCTAAAACCCATATGATACTTCATGGATGCTCCATGGTGTTTTTGTACCCATGGATCATGGAAATTAAAGGCCATGTCAATTAGGGTTTACATGGTGTAACCCTAACTATATATGCATCTTATTCTTGACTAAAATCGGCCATTAGTGTGTGTAATAGAAGGGATAGCCGATTTCATGAAGTGTAGATTTCTCTCAAGTTATTCCATGTGTATTTGATGTTGTGTGAACAATTTAAGGTGTCACACTTGAGGCACTTGGCACTCAAGCTTCATGAAGACTTTCTACATGGAAGATGTATGTATTCTATCTTGTTATATTCATTGTTTTGTATGCTAGATTAGGATAATACCTTGGATGTTCATATTTGCATGTATAATAGAGAAAACATAGATCCAAGGTATTTAGGGTTTCATGTACACTTAGGAGTGTTAGAATGCTCAAAACCCAACAATGGTATCAAAGCCTAGGCTTGTTTTCAATTATACTTGATGCAAATTGCTGAAAAATGCTGAAAAACTTGATTTTCTGGCTTTCTGGGCACTGGACTCACCAAGTCCACTAATAAACTCGCCGAGTCCATGAGTAAAATCATCCTACTCGCCGAGTAGGTTCATGCACTCGACGAGTAGGAGCCCCAGACAACATATTTTCGAGGTTTTTGGCTACAAATGGACTAGGAACATTACCCTAAGTTGTTTTTGAACTTATAACCTTGTTTTTGATGTGGTAATGTTCATGCTAATCCAAATTTCAAAGATAATTGTCAATAGATTCATGTTTTGTATTAGTTTAAGGTTTAGACTAATTACATGAAAAAGTTTGATTTGAATTATCTTGTTCTTATGAGTTGCTTAGATTAATAGAAAAGTTGAGTGAAATAGTTGTTTTCAATCCAAATTAATCTAAGAGTTGATTCTAAAATGTGTTTTTGTAACTTGTCCTCAAGTTATATGAAAAGTCACATTTAAGTTTCATAAAACTCATAAAAGTTGGCAAAGGTTACAAAATGAAGAGTCTAGTTCTAATTAAATGGTTTTATGACTCCATAACTTGTCCTCAAGCTATGGAGGACCAAGAGTCTCTTCATTAAATAATAAATAAAAAAAAGTGTAACCTTAATTAATTCCATAAGTTACAAAATAAAGAAAAAGTTACATTCTTTAATAATTTAAAGTCTTCTGTAACTTTTCCTAAAGGTATGGAACTTGAAGAGTTTTTAGATTAAAACTACTTTAAACACACAAGTTATGGAATTAATTAGTTTTGAATAGTTTCAAAACTTGCCCTCAAGTTTTGGAATTGGAAAAGTTTTCACTTATGAATACTTTAATTCCAAGTTATCCCTTAGAATTTTAAAAGTTAAAATTTAACCCTTATACTTTATAATATTATAAGTTAATAATATATATATATATATATATATATATATATATATATATATATATATATATATATATATATATATATATATATATATATATGTATAAGAGTAAAGTCAGTCTTACCGTTAGTAGGCCTCATTCACGAAGCCGGTCTATAATAGGGGTATAAGGTTACTGCCTATAAAATGGCAGTTTAATGGGTGTCCACTCTCACCCACCGCTTCCTTGACTGGTGGAGGGTCGTTAGCCGAACGGGTAGGACAAGGACTATAGTTCTCCCTTCATTAAAAGTATTAATGATAAATACTAAGTAACTAAACTCTTAATAATACCTAATCTTAGTTACTTAGGAAAATGTGAATAAGGTGCTAATCCATGAAATTACACTTTGCCCTTTGTTTAAGTCGGTTAGTGGAGCGTGTGTGGTTAACCGGTACACTAACTCGTATTTAACAAGGTAGGAAAAGGGTAACTTAATGTTTCTCATAGTATCGATGGAGCGTGTGTGGTTAACCGACACATCGATTGAGGGGTAAACACTTAAGGTTACCAAGTAATTTGCGTGGTTACTTCACACCTTGTTTTGTGATCCTCGGTATCCTAGTCACAAAACCTGAAGGGTACACTCGAGATTGAAACATGCCATTGAATAGTTCAATGAATCTCAAAGTTCTAGGAGTTTCAAAAACCAATTAAAACCTAATAATACATTTCGTTTATCTTGGTGGAAATTGGTGAATCGTCATTCACCTACCTTCAAATATTTTATAGCTTAGATTACGACATCCCTCTTCTAAGTTATAAAATAGTTTGCTGGGTCCTATCCTTAATATTACATATTGGGTGTCATATTAAGGACTTTAGATCAACTATCTTGAATATCTCCCTAAAGATGTCTGGTTTAGACAGTTATGATCTTCCCAAATCTCTTGAAACAAGCTTTCCTAAATGAAGATGATGTCCCATGGAAATCATACTTCTTTCACCTCCTCCAATTATTCTCCCTAACCCACAAGTTCTTGAAAAGTTTAAGGTCACTCAAGCCCTATTGGCAAGGCCAGGTCTAGGTGTGGTCACATCTTGGAGATGTAGTCACATATTGACAAGCCGGGAGAGTTGGGTGTCAATGTCTTGAGAAAGTTGGTGGCTCAATCACTTTCTAAGTCACATAGTGAGTTCCTTAGGGACACCTATGAAACAAACTAAGACAAACCCTTAATGATCTTTTCCATTTGCTAAGATCAACTTCCTAAAACTTTATGGACATTGACAATGATGACATTGGATATCCAGTAAGGCACTCTCTTCCCAATGGAAAGGGATCGACCATAGTCAATTTAGTTGACCAAATGGTAAAGAGCAATGCTAAGTCTGTGATAGTCCCATGTACCATTATCAAAGAGTCCATATGTTTATATTGCCAAAGGAAGGGGCATTAGTTGCGAAGCTGCCAATTTTACCTAAGGATGGTAAAGTCAATAAGTTTGACTTTATTTCAGGTAAAATCCACTATCTAACTCTGCTAAGTTTCTATTATGAGATTCTTGATATATGATGTGACTGGGTCACATGTTGATGTTTTAAGAATCAAAGAAAAGGTGAAGAAACTTAAAGAAAGAATTTGCTGAATCTGATCGTGTAGATGGATTTCTATCGCATAGTTTGAAGATCAGATTCTTGAGCTACTTCTTAGGAGTTATGAGATATTGCTTAGGAATAGATAACAACAAGTTTTCATATGGATTGTAAGGATAAGTTTTTCCGCAAAGTTTAAAATAAAAGAAAAATTTTGATTTTATTTATTTTAAAATATCCTTACAATGGCATTTCTGAAAATCTGTGTTGCTTATAAGATTCCATTAAGAGCAAGAGTGGAAATATGAATTTGATTCTTTCATTTGTGGTAATGACTAAATTTACCAAATAAGGAAAGATCCTCATCACCCAAGTTTCACTTGGACCGGAACTTGGAATCATACAAGTTGTACAGTATGATGAATGAGAACTTTCAAGCATTAGCAAAATTAAGACTAATTACTTGTTCACATGGATGTGTGAGTCATGTAAAGGACTAAGGGATCGAGTACACATTCTAGTGCAGTGGTCAAGTCCACCACAAAAGATCGATAAGATTATTCGTCATAATTTACTAAAGCTCAGTAAATATGGTTATACTTACAAGCTTAAGTGTAATTCTGAGACATTGGAAAAGGTCCAATGTATGGCAGAGCGAATAAGAAGAATCAAATTAGGCAGAAGGATAAAAGTTTCTCAAATCTAAAAAAATGGGAGAGTACTTTAGTATCATGTTATATGGTCATCTTAATGATTTAGAGACTTTATCACAATTCATCCTCTAAGTGCATTCTGATTGACTAAAAAGAGGAATCTATGAATTGTTGAAGTGGTTAAATCAAGAAGATGAGTCATACTTCGTTCCAATACAAGTCTTAGAGTCATACTCCAAGATTGTAATTTGAGTGACATGTCTTAAAGAAGGTTTAAAACACTTATCAAATGTAAGAGTAAAAGTTTTATACTCTTGTACATTTGAAATTGGTAAGTTGTGATGTTTTGGATAAAACAAAGACCAACTAAGGCCAATTGTGTGAAGTGTTTGTCTTGATTAGAATCCGCACTATCTCTTGGATGTTTGACAAGGGTGTCTTATATGTCAAGAGGACAGTGGGAGTCCTAAAGGTCTTGAAAGTCTCAAGAACTAATCAAGAATAAAACCAGAAGTTCTTCACTAGCACACGACTTGAGGTTCATAACCTATCGTATTGACATATTCTGTGCCCATTCCAATTAAAGTTGGCTTTACATATGAGTTCTTAGAGTTCTCAATTGGTTGCACAACAACTTGGAAGCAATGACAGGCCCTTGAGCTGCCAGGTGGCAAGAAATTAAGATTGAGTTGAATCCATATGAGTTTGGATCTGTCATTATCCTTGTCTTGTGACTATGGTTATGACAATTCACATGGATAAGAACACATTCACCAGCAAATCTAAGTGTTATAAGGTTTCTCTCCGATTCATGAAAATGATGGTGAGGAAACACTTTCACTGAGTAGATTTTAGCTAGATAGCAATTGTGATATTTACATTCTCAAAGTCGTTAGTGGAGCGTGTGTGGTTTACCGGCACACTAACCTGGACTTGTGAGAAGTGGCAAAAAGGTCTAACCATTATGATTATGGCATCCCTCTTCATAATTGCTTAGATACACAAGTGTTCTATCTAAGGGAAGGTGTATGATTTTGATAAAGTTTTATCAAAACAATCTAGTATCAGAAATCTGAACTTGGTTAAGAAAGTCAATGAAGTATTGATTTCTAGAAGTCCAGCTGATTTCTGAGTACATGTCAAAGCTAGTGGGAGCATAAGTGTTATGTGAATAATCATCATGTTAGTGGGAGCATGATAATTATGATAAAGCTTGCAAGTTAGCAATGTTAATTATAGAAAACAAAAGTTTCAATTCGTGAGGCTGCAGGGGTTGAAAAAGTTGTTTTGCTATAATTAAGGGAGAGGAAATTATACTTCATTTCAATTCTAAAAGCTAAGATTGAGATTTTAATCGTATTTAGTCAAGGATATATATATATATATGAATTTCATGTTGGAATGGCTCAACATAAGGAAATTCTATATATGGGTCCATTATTTGTGTTCTAAAATTCGATTATGATTACGGCATCCCTTTTCATAATCTGAATTATAAGAACTTGGAAAATTGAAATGGAAATATTATATAAAAAGACTGGTTTAGTCTTTATGTGAGACATCATGAATTGTGTCCCATATGCTTCGGATATAGGATCGATTACATGTGCTATATTCATCCTTTCTAAAATTTTCCAAATGCCTAGGGCATTAAGAAGGGAAGAGGTCTAGAATTATATATGACTAAAAGGATTAAACAATTGTCGAGGACAATCTAAGGTTTGCCAAAGATTGGTTGCTCAAGGACAGTTGTAAGTATAGTGATAATTCTGGAAGGACCATATTGACATAATCTGTAAGGAGGCAACTCTTGTTCAGAAGTGATAGTCAAAATGAATCTGGAAAAGTTTCAAAGTTAGAATTTTCAATCTGTATAAGATTAAGGAAACTTAATGCAAGAAGGATGTTTCCAAGGAGTTGATCTCCATTTGAATACTTTGTAATGTTTGTTGTCAAGTCCTTGTGACCTTCTGCATAATCATTACAAGAGGATCAATGCATATAAGTTTAGAATCTAACAGATTTCAGTAAATCGCATGAATTTGGAATTTTTGCATTTGTAGTAAGGATTTGGTACTGTGAAAAGAGGATCATTGGAGTTATGTTCAATTGATCTAATTCACAAAGTGAAGATCATAGACAAACATAGTATGCATACTTGGTGTGTGGCATGACTAGTGTTTAGAAAAACATAGTGTACATGCTTGGAGCATCGGACAACTATTGTTTTAAATTCAAGAATAAAGTTGATAGCTGAAACAGTATATAATGAATAATGTGTAATCATATGGTGATAAATAAAAGGTGTTTTATTTATATTCATAAGTTCTGAGACCATATTAGATTCGATTATTATTGTGTTTCACTTTGCATGTTTTGACTTCCAGAATAACTAGGTCATTGTTCTGATTAACTAAGTTATTCAAACCATGCAAAGTCAGTCATATGTTGGAAGTAGATATGAATTAAGACTGTCATGGGTTGGCTTGTAGAGGTCTAAGATGTTGGACAAAGTGCTACAGCACTCATGAGTGCTCATAAGTTCTGAGTATTGGATTCAACCCACACTCATTGGAATCACTTCATGGATTTTATCACGAGTGATCATGAGACGATAATATCTTATATTCTTCAAACCTAGAGATATGAGTTGTTACTATGAGTTGGTTATACATTTATTGCACGAAAACGCATTGGTAACTCGATGTTATAAAACGTGTCTTTGTGTACGATTCAACAATTAGTAGAACAAGCCATATGAGTCAAAGTTTATCCATTCCTTTTACCTTCGGGATAAAAGCGATATATGTGGGCCCCTCGATGATTTGATGATGACAAATGGAAGTGCTCGGCCGGGCTAGGACTGATTTGATTTGTTCAATTAGTCAGTCGTTATAAATCGGAAATCGGGAAACAACAAATGGACAGAGAGAGTGATTATAATCCATGTCTCAGTCCATATGATATCTAGAATGGAGGAATATATGATCCCTTATCTAATGGACAAGTCATCGACAAAGGTCAGAGTTCATCTACAAGGTCAGAGTTCGACAGAAGCTTTTGAGAGCTACGATTGCCAGTCGGTTCTTGAAGTTATTCGCAATAATAGTTTTAGACTTATCCAAGTGGGAGACTGTTGGATTAATGTCTAAGTCCATAACTATAATTGGTAAGACTTGACCCAACCCGACATGGTCCATTTGGGTTGCATGGCATCATGCATTTGGATAGACTATAATGAGAGAAATAACACTTAAGGTTGGTTAATATATTATAAGTTCTAATATATTAATAAGATTATTTAATTAGTATTGATCAAGAATTAATCTAGGATTAATTAAGAGATCAAAAGAAGACTAATTAAATATATGGGTTGATTGTGTAAATCATCCATACTTATATAGTGGGCTATTGCTCCATGGATTATCTAGTTGGGCTAAAACCCATATGATACTTCATGGATGCTCCATGGTGTTTTTGTACCCATGGATCATGGAAATGAAAGGCCATGTTAATTAGGGTTTACATGGTGTAACCCTAACTATTTATGCATCTTATTCTTGACCAAATTCGGCCACTAGTGTGTGTAATAGAAGGGCTAGCCGATTTCATGAAGTGTAGATTTCTCTCAAGTCATTCCATGTGTATTTGGTGTTGTGTGAACCATTTGAGGTGTCACACTTGAGGCACTTGGCACTCAAGCTTCATGAAGACTTTATACATGGAAGAGGTATGTATTCTATCTTGTTATATTAATTGATTTGTATGCTAGATTAGGATAATACCTTGGATGTTCATATTTGCATGTATAATAGAGAAAACATAGATCCAAGGTATTTAGGGTTGCATGTACACTTAGGAGTGTTAGAATGCTCAAAACCCAACACATAGTTCTCGCATTTGTTGCTGTAATCCTCTTGCAGTTTCTTAAAGTCCTTTGTTATATTGTCTAATTGTGTCTTTAAAGGCTTTTGGTTTCTCCTAAGTGTGTAACCCTCATATTTAAGGTCCCCGTTCTCTCTCTTGATTAATTCAATTTGGTCTTGCAAAAATTTAATAGTTTTAATACAAGACTGAGAGCAACCAAATTCACTAACCTCGGGTTTGGCAGGCTGTCGAGTGGTTTGCACCATGAATGCAAACTGAAGATTCATCATCTCTTCTTCAGGATCCTTCTCCGTTTCTTCTTCCACACCATCCTTGATCTGGGCAAGGTGTGCATTTTTAGGTCCTGAATTTGGTCTTCCCAATTAAAGGATTGGGCTACCATCGCCAAGTTAGCAGTCTGATTGCTTGAAGAAGATACCTTGTTGACATAGGTCACCGGCACCATGGTTTGTTCAGAATTCTCTCTTCGATCTGGCTTTGGACATTCCCTTGCAAAATGCCTAGGCTCATGGCAGTTGTAACATCGTAGTTTTCCTTTGTTGAATCCCACTTTCTTGTCTGAATTCACACTCCAATTGTTCTTTCTTGTTTTCTTGGAGAACTGCTTTGCCCTGAAAACCGCCATGGCCATTTGCCATGTAATGTCCATCTCTTCCACATCCTCACGATAGATCTGGTCTAGGTCAGCAAATGAGAGTTGTGGGGAGAGTTCTACGGCCACAAAAGCATTGTAGCAGTTTACTAAACTAGTGGCGAGGGCCAGGTTTTCTTCCTTTTCTTTTAAAGATGAAGCTTGAGGATTGATTCCATGAGATTGAACTGGTGCAGCTGTGGATGAACCAACACTAGAACCAACTTGTTGAGCTAAAGTTTGAGGTTGAGGAACTTGAATGTGTTGCATTTGAGGTATAACGTATGAGGTGGGCTGATGAGTCACATAGGGTTGAACTTGAGGAACATGAACTTGAGGAGCTTGAGGAGTAGAAAAACTTGAGAAAGCAGTGTTGTTGGTGGTTTGGATCCCAAGATTTGTTGTGGAGTATGAATTGACATGGTTAATCTCCCTTTGCTTATCATCGAGATCACAAGCCTTGATGATCGCCATCGTTTCAGCCAAACTCAAACGGTTCAAATCGTTGGTCTTCTTAATCACTTAGACATTCATATCCCAGGATTTTGGTAGAGAGTTCAGCAGCTTCTTGTTGATCTCCAATCTTGTAACCATCACACCAGCAGAGCTCATTTTTGTGGTGAGTGTGATAAACCTTTGCAACTGATTCTCAAGTGCTTCTCCCAAGACATGGTTAAACATATTGAACTTTTGTCGCAGCATGTCTTGGCGACTCTGTTTGATGTCTTTGTTGCCTTCATAGACTTCTATCAGTGCTTCCCATAAGGCATTTGCTTATGTATACTCATGGAAACCTTAAGCGATTTCCGGAGATATAAGTGTAGCAAGAGTGTAACACCAAAATTTTCAAATAATTTTTCACATTTTATAAAACACATTTTCATTCATAATTGTTATTAAAACACCATTGTATCACATAGTCAAAACATAACATCACATCCCAAGATCAAAATATAAAAACTCCTCGTGTGTGTACTGATCAAGCCGGAGCCTTCCTGCGATCCTCACTGGTACCTGAAACACATAACACAACACTGTAAGCATAAATGCTTAGTGAGTTCCCTAAAATACCACACACAATACAAATTAGCCACTCGAGGCTATAACTCTGTTTGACCCTCTAGTCAATGTGTCTCAGTGGGACCCTCCAGTCCCATAACTTTGTGGGCCCTCCGGCCCTAACTCTGTGGACCTTACGGTCCTAACTTTGAAAACTCTTGCACATATATAGCATAAATCACATAGAAATCACATCATGCAAAAGCATACAAAATACTCTGTCACATAACTCTAATTACCACTCAAGGTAAAGTATAATGAGAAGACTCACCTCGGGTAACTCGGTAAAATCTCGAACTCTGTAAAATCCGATCTAGCCTCCGCCTAATCATATGAAATAAACACTCTAAATCAATACATCTCTTAAGGCTAGACTATTCCTACTATTAGTACTCTCAGAAGGGTAAAAGACCATTTTACCCCTCTCATGGCTCAAAGACCCTAAAGTTGACCAAACCCTAAAAGTCAACAAAAGTCAACTCCCCGGGTTACGCTTTGGGTACCACACATGTACGCTGGGCGTACCTGGTGTCTTCACAGAAAGGGGTGCGCGACCCCTTACGCCGCGCATACTGGGATTACGCCCATCGTAACTCCCAGTTTCAGACTCTAAGCATTTTGGGGTCTTAATCCGTTAAGACCCACGTCCAGCTTCTAGATCTGACCATTTATAACCCTCTTAATCCATAAAGTCGGCGACTTTAAGCCTTTGCATGGTTGGACAAGTCACTAACACCCATAATACTCCACTTCCTAACACTATAAAGCTCAATACTCATGCATAACCTCATATCCACGACCAAGATGGAAACTTTATGGATTTATAACACAAATACCATTGAAATGGGACAAATCTAGGTCCATGGAGCACATTACACTCATAAAGTCTCCACCTTTGGGACTTTTAACCCTAAAATGGTCCATGAAACATCAAACCAAAATGAAGAGGAAAGTTTTGAACTTTATACCTCCAAATGCAGCTCATTCTTCTGTAGATCTCAGATCCAAACTTGCACTTCAAGCTCTAGCCTCCACAAGCTCCTCTCTTTCTTCTTCACTAACACACCAAGGCACTTTTAGCTCCAAAACACTCACTCTCAAGCTAAGGACGATTGGGAGGCTCTCTTAGGGTTTTACTCACTGATATGGAGGCTGAGAAATGAGCCTTAACATCCATTATATAGTGCACAAGTCAAATATTAGATTTTGCATCTGGACCCATTACGCCCAACGTAACCCTGGGTACGCCCAGCGTACCCAGGCGAGTCCGCATCCAAATTAAGCGCATGAGTACGTGCAACGTACCCCCAGTACACCCAGCGTACTCATTTGCTACGAGAACTCTTTCAAGGGACCACTTTTGACAACCTAACAAAATGGAAGGGTATAATAGCTTTACATGAATTTTGGGATGTTACAATTCTCCCCCACTAGAACCAGACTTCGCCCTTGAAATCTCATGCCGAAAACAACTCCGGATGCTGCTCCCGCATCTCTGACTTAGGCTCCCAAGTCAGCTCGGACCCCTTCCGGTGCCGCCACTGGACCTGAACCAGTGACACCTCCTTGTTCCTTAGAATCTTGACCTTCCGGTCCAAGATCGCGATCGGTCTCTCAACATAATTAAGACCTGCATCCACCTGGATATCCTCCAATGGTACCACTTCTGACTCGTCGGCTATGCACTTCCTTAGCTGAGACACGTGGAAGGTATCATGAATCTGGATCAACTCCGCAGGTAGCTCCAATCGATATGCTACCCTACCCACCATCGCAATAACCCTGAATGGTCCAATATACCGGCGCCCCAACTTGCCCCTTTTCTTGAATCAGATTACTCCTTTCCAAGGAGACACTTTCAGGAGTACAAAATCTCCAACCTGGAACTCGAGCTCGGATCGACGCCTATCCGCGTAACTCTTCTGGCGACTTTGGGCCGTCAGCAATCTCTGTCTAACCTGCTATATATGCTCTGTCATCTGAAGCACTATCTCAATGCTGCCCATCACTCGCTGCCCTACCTCTCCCCAACAAATGGGAGTCCGACACCTCCTCCTATACAATAACTCAAAGGGAGGCATACTAATGCTCGAATGGTGGCTGTTGTTATAAGAAAACTCAGCCAAAGGCAGATACGTGTCCCAACTTCCTCCGAAGTCCAACACACATGCCCGAAGCATGTCCTCGAGCGTCTGAATCGTCCTCTCACTCTGTCCGTCCGTCTGCGGGTGGTAAGCGGTACTAAAATGCATCCTAGTACCCAATTCCTCATGGAACCTCTTCCAAAACTTGGAAGTGAAATGCACATATCGATCCGACACAATCGAGATCGGTACACCATGCCGCGATACCACCTCTCTCACATACACTTCTGCCAATCTCTCTGCGAAAGAGCTCTCACTGATAGCAAGAAAATGAACGCTCTTCGTCAGCCGATCGACGATCACCCAAATGTCATCGACGCCTCTTGTAGTCCTCGGCAATTTGGTGACAAAATCCATGGAAAGTTGTTCCCACTTCCACTGGGGAACCTCAAGCGGCGGCAACTTGCCATGCGGACACTGGTGCTCAGCCTTAACCCTGCAACAGGTCAAGCACCTCTCTACAAACCAAGCCACATCCCTCTCCATACAGGGCTACCAATAATCTATATTCAGGTCCAAATACATCTTAGTGACCCCGGGATGGATCGAAAACCTCAACCTGTGTGCCTCCTCCATCAAAATAGCACGTGCCCCACCCTCAAATGGCACCCAAATCCGGCCCTGGAAGGTCATAAGCCCCTGGCTATTGGCAATGAAATCTGATATCTGCCCAATCACTCGCTCTCGCTTGCGGTTCTCCGGTCTCATGGCCTCCACTTGGGCCCCCCCGAATGGTGTCCAACACCGGAGTCATCACAGTCAACCTCATACAAACATCTTGCAAAGGGGCACTCTCTGCCCTGCGACTCAAAGCATCGGCTACCACGTTAGCCTTGCCCGGGTGGTACAGGATCTCACACTCATAATCTTTACCACGTCCAACCATCTCCTCTGACGCATGTTCAGGTTGGGCTGATCCATCAGATACTTCAAGCTCTTGTGGTCCGTGTATATGGTACACCGAACCCCATACAAATAGTGACGCCAGATCTTGAGGGCGAACACCACAACCCCCAACTCCAGATCATGCGTAGGATACCTCGTCCCATGAGGCTTCAGCTGCCTTGATGTGTATGCTATCACATGCCCTCTATGCATCAGCACCGCGCCCAGACCCGATATCGATGTGTCACAATATACCACAAAGTTCTCCATTCCTTCCGGAAGGGCCAACACTGGGGCTTCGCACAATCTACGGCGAAGTGTCTCGAATGAGGCCTACTGCTCTAGGCCCCAACTGAAAGCCACACCCTTCTGGGTCAGCTTGGTGAGAGGAACCGCAATCCTGGAGAAATCCTGAATGAATCTCCGATAATATCCGACCAACTCCAGGAAAATCCTGATCTCCGAAGGGGATCTCGGTACCTCCTAGCTCATCACCGCCTCAATCATGGCCGGATCGACCAATATCCCATTCTGGTTGACGAGGTACCCTAGAAACTGGACCTCCCGTAACCAAAAATGACACTTGGAGAATTTGGCGTACAGCCTCTCCGATCTTAGAACTCCAAGGAACTCTCTCAAATGCTCCTTATGCTGCTCTCTGGACCTCAAATACACCAATATATCATCAATGAACACGATCATCGAACGATCCAACATCGGCCTACACACCCTGTTCATGAGATCCATGAATGCCGCTGGTGCATTGGTGAGCCCGAAAGGCATCACCACGAACTTGTAATGCCCATAACGAGTCCTGAACGCTGTCTTCTGGATATCCTCATCACGCACCCTCATCTAATGATATCCAGACCTCAAATCAATCTTGGAGAACCAAGATGCTCCCTGCAACTAATCGAACAAATCGTCGATCCTCAATAAGGGGTAACGGTTCTTGACTGTCAGCTTGTTCATCTCCCGGTAATCAATGCACATCCGGTGTGAACCATCCTTCTTCTTGACAAAAAGGATCGGCGCTCCCCACGGTGAGCTACTTGGCCGTATAAACCCCCTTCCCCAGCAACTCCTGAAGCTGCGAGGACAACTCCTGCATCTCTGGAGGTGCAAGGCGATAGGGCGCCTTGGCGATAGGCGCTGCCTCCGGAACCAAATCAATTCGGAACTCCACCTGCCTCTCGGGAGGCACACCCTACAACTCCTTGGGGAGAACATCCAGGAACTCACGCACTATCGGGACCTCATCGACTGACCTCGGTACCTATGCATACCACAATATAAGCATAACACCACAAACTCAGAATAAACAAGAATACATACTAGCCACAACATCGGGTGTTGCACGGACCTCCTCCGCTGTCAACTGGAAGGCTCTCCCGCGAGCCTTTGGCGCGTCGGCCTTCACCGGCCAACTCTCTGTAGCTCGAACAGCAGCAGGGATAGACCCCTGAGAAGCTCCCTGAGCTGACCCTCGCAACTGTGGACACTCGGCCTTCCGGTGTCCAGTCCGTTTGCAGTGAAAACAAACTGCAAACCCCTTGGGGAAATCCTTGGCCATATGCCCCTCCTTGCCACACCTGTAGCAAGACCCTGCTCTGCACACCCCCTCATGACTCTTGCCACACTTGCCACAAGTGCGTCCCTTCCAGTTCCCAGATCTCGAATCGGCGGGCTTAGCCCACTTGGCAGCCGTCTGGGCCTGCGCCGGTCGTCGATCCCTCCCTTGAGACTCCGCCTCCTCCCTGGCATGAGTCTCTAGCTCAATCTCCCTCTTCTTGGCATTTTCCTGAAGCTCGGCAAATGTCCGGTACGTCGAGTTCGCCACGAACTCGCGGATGTCTCTCCTCAAAATGCTCAAATAACGGCTCATACGTGCCTGCTCAGAAGACACGTGCTTAGGGCAGAACATCGCCATCTCATGAAACATCCTGGTGATCACAGTAACAGACTTTGTACCCTGCTTGAGGGTCAAGAACTCCTAGGCCAAACGGTCCCTTTCCACCGGGGGAACGTACTCATCACGAAACATAGTGGTAAACCTCTCGCAGGTCACCGCAGCAAGCTCTGCAGAAGAATAGTGCGCTGTCACAAACATCCACCAATCCTTCGCCCCCAAGCAAAGCTGGTTCAGCGCGAACCGAACCCTCAGATGCTCCGGACATGAACATGTGTAGAAGCACCCCTCAATGTCAGAGATCCACCTCATCACAACTATCGGATCCTAAGTCCTATCAAACTCAGGTGGCTTCGTGTTGCTGAACTCCCGATACAGCACCGCGTCACCCCCTGCGGCCTGGCAGCAGCAACGGCTGCAGCAACAATAGCATCAGTAAGAGCAGCATAACGCTCATCAAAAGTCTCGATCAGGGTGGTCTTGATAGACCCGAACATCTTTGGAATCTCAGTGCGGATGGCAGCAGCCACCTCATCATGAATCATCTGGCGGAGCTCCTCATCGCTCACACCCCCTTCACCAGTCCCTGGCCTGTGGCGTGTCCCCACCATGATGTCTCTCTAAAATACAACACAATATATCATAGACTCGCTCGAGTGTACACACACTCGATATCCCAATCCAACTTGATCCCTGGTACCCTATGTATTCTTACTTGGGCTGCGCACTGATCTGGTGCCTTCGGTAGTACGGGCCCAATACTACCATCCACACCGCAACAATATTCACCCCAAGTCTTCCTACTAGGATTCCAAATCCCAAGTACTCTACTCTCTCTCTATGCATAGTCTACTCTCTTGTAGATCTCTCATAAGCTCGTTGCTGCTATCTATTCACTCTCAAGCATCTCCTAGCAGCAAAATCCCTAGGCTAAGGCATCACAAATCAGACCACTCTAGTCCTAATAAGAATTCCTCGCCTACTCTAGCATGCATATCATATCATAACATATCTCATAACTCATAATGTAAGGGTATTTTGGGAAATCACCGTTCGGGCGCTGGCTGATCGTACACACTGCTCTGCTCTGCTCTTTTAAAACTTTTTACTCTTGAGAAAATTTTGTAAATTTTATTTTGAAAATCTTCCAAATCCTCAGTTTGAGTTTAGTTACGCCCGAAGGTGTACCCGAATCCCTCAAACCAAGGCTCTGATACCAACTTGTTGATGGGTTTTAGCCATAAGAACTTTCCTATGTGCGCATGCAAAACCCTAATGCTTGGATCTAGGCTTTCTAATTAAACATGCTTTGAATCCAAGACTTGTAATGACTAATTAGGTTAAATAACAACATTGAAACAGATCTAGAACCATACCTTTGAATTCCTTGTTGATCTTGTTGTCTTGGAGCTTCTAGAGTCATAATTGTCACTCCTCTAATGGCTTACAAACACCAATAGCAAGAAAGATGATTTAGGAGAGAGGAGAGGGGAGGAAATCGGTCAAGGTTCTCTTACTTTAGGTGAGGTGCCGATTTCCCTTAGCCATAGGGTCTATTTATACTTGTAGACTCCTTAAGGGTTACAACCTAAACCCTAATTGGATAATCTTCTCTTAAGGCTATCCAAATCCAGTCCATAGATAAGTCATGGATGATTTTGAAGCTATCCTAGCTTCTAGAATCCGTACCTTATATATTTATATGGATTTATAGTCTAAAGCTTAACTATCAAACAATTGACAGTTTATACCCTCTTATTTAATTATTCTCTTTAAGTCACCAAATTAATTCTAATTAATTCTGTGACTTATCTTAATCAAATAACAATATATTATTCTTTATATTATTCTCATAATATATTAATAATATTTACTCTCTTATAAAAAATCATCCTATCAAGTTGCTATGGTGAAGGCAACCCAAAAGGACCATGCACAACCGGGTCAAATACTTGCCTAATATAGTTGCAGCCTTAGACACTATTCCAACAGTCTCCCACTTGGATAAGTCTAGTAACTATAAGCACAAGTACAATTTGGTTTGCTATCGTAGCTCTCAAAGACATTGTCAAACTCTGATCTAATCAATCTTGTCCTTTAGATAAGGGATCGTACAGTCCTCTGTTAGATATCATGCTGACAATCCTATGGAACGGTTAGTCAAACATTTAGGTTTCTCGATCTCTGATTTATTCGACATAGAACTTAATCGAACACATCAATTTAGTTCTGACCGGGCTCGACACATAAGTCAAATCAAATCATCGAGCGGCCGAGATATCGCTTTTACCTTCTTAGATAAAAGTTACAGATAAACTTTGACTTATATGCATTTACTTATTCATTAACCAACTATACACAACAATGCGTTTTATAACACCGAGTTACTGATGCGTTTTCGCATTATCAATGTACAATCAATTAACAAATAACAAACCATATATCTAGGTTTTAAGACTATATGGTATTATCGTCTTGCGATCACCCTTTTATATCATATTCCATAAGGTGATTCCAGCAAGCGCGGGTTTGTTCCAATGCTCAAAACTAGTTCATAAGCACTCATGAACGTTGCAGCAACCCTTTGCTATGTCTAAAACCATTTAGACAATCTACACACCAATTCATGACAATCTTCATTCATATCTACTTCCAACATATGAACGATTGTGGACAATTTGAACAATTCGATTATTCCTAATAAACTCAATTATTCTGGAAGTCAAAACATGCAAAGTGAAACAATAGCTAAACAATTAACATAAGACAGTAACATTACTCATAAATAAAACTCCTTTATTTAATCATCAAATGTTAATTACATTTATCTATTACACGTTTCTAATACTATCTAATCTATGCTAATATCATCCTTCAGCCCAATACTCCTAGCATGCTGCAAGTGCTTAACCCTACTCAGTCCCTTCGTAAGTGGATCTGCTGGGTTATCTTCTGATGATATCCTCTTCACTACGAGTTGTCCTTCTTCTACACGATGTCTAATGAAGTGATATTTTCTGTCGATATGTCTTGATCTACCATGATCCCTCGGTTCCTTGGTTAAGGCAACCGCTCCTTCATTATCACAGAAAATCTCCAGGGGCTCCTTTATGGCTGGTACAACTCCAAGATCACCGATGAAGTTCTTTAGCCATATTGCCTCCTTCGATGCTTCGCTCGCTGCAATGTACTCTGATTCGCACGTTGAATCAGCTACGGTTTCCTGTTTGGAACTCTTCCATGTCACTGCTCCTCCATTTAGGGTAAAGACCCAGCCCGACTGCGAACGGTAGTTGTCCCTGTCGGTTTGAAAACTAGCGTCACTATACCCTCGCACCTTCAAGTCATCACTCCCTCCGAGGACTAAGAACCGTTCCTTCGTCCTCCGAAGGTACTTAAGGATATTCTTCACCGCAATCCAATGTGCTCTGCTAGGGTTCCCTTGATATCTGCTAACCATGCTCAAAGCGAAGGCTACATCAGGGCGAGTACAAGTCATAGCGTACATGATTGAGCCAACTGCGGAAGCGTATGGTACTCGGCTCATTTCTGCTATCTCAGCTTCGGTACTCGGACTTTGAGTCTTACTCAACTTGGCATTACTTTGTATCTGTAATTCTCCCTTCTTCGAGTTTTCCATACTAAATCATTTTAGTACTTTATCCAAGTAAGTATTCTGACTAAGTCCAATTAGTCTCTTACTTCTTTCTCTTACTATCCTTATTCCCAAAATGTAAGAAGCCTCTCTAAGGTCCTTCATAGCGAAGCACTTCCCGAGCCAGGACTTAACCTCCTGCAGAGTCGGGATGTCGTTTCCTATGAGTAATATGTCATCGACATATAGAACGAGGAAGCTTACTATACTCCCACTGGCTTTGACATATACACATGATTCGTCTTCGCTTCGTACAAATCCAAACTCTTTGACTTTCTCATCGAAGCAAAGATTCCATCTGTGAGACGCTTGCTTAAGTCCATAAATGGACTTCTCAAGCTTACACACTCTATTCGGATGCTTCGGATCCACAAACCCCTCTGGCTGAGCCATGTAAACATCCTCAGCCAACTTTCCGTTAAGGAAAGCGGTCTTGACATCCATTTGCCAAATCTCATAATCATGAAATGCGGCAATTGCTAGCATCACTCTAATAGATTTTATCTTCGTAACTGGTGAAAAGGTCTCATCATAGTCAACTCCGGGAGTTTGAGTAAAGCCCTTCGCAACCAATCGTGCTTTATATGTGTGTACTTTTCCATCCACGTCGGTCTTCTTCTTGAAGATCCATTTGCACCCAACGGTCTTACGTCCGGGCACATAATCAACCAAATTCCAAACTTGGTTGTCATACATGGATTGGATCTCGCTATCCATTGCCTCTTTCCATTTTGCAGACTCCGGGCCTGCCATGGCTTCCTTATAGCTATTAGGTTCATCAAGATTTATTAGTGTACCATAACTAGTATACGTGTCCCCTTCGGTAGTAATATGAAAACCATAAAACTGGGGATGAACTCTAACTCTATCGGAGCGTCTAAGAGGTAAGGACTCGTCAATCGGTTCAACCGGAGTTTCCTCCTCGGGTTGAGTGCCAGCGGTAGAGGTTCCTTCATCTATCGAATCTTGAATCTCTTCAAGCTCGATTTGCCTCCCACTGTCTCCTTGGCTTATGAGTTCTCGCTCTCAGAAAACTCCTCTCCTCGCAACGAAGACAACATTTTCCTTCGGTCTATAGAAGAGATATCCAAAGGATGTTTGCGGGTAGCCGATGAAAATACATCGCTCACTTCGAGGTTCGAGCTTGTTGTGAGTATCTCGTCTTACGAAAGCCTCACAACCCCAAACCTTGATATGTGCCAACGAGGGAGCTTTCCCTGTCCACATCTCGTGAGGTGTTTTGGCAACCTTCTTGGTAGGGACTCGGTTAAGGATATGGGCGGCAGTCTCTAAGGCATACCCCCAGAAAGAGATAGGTAGTGAAGCACGACTCATCATAGAGCAAACCATATCCAATAAGGTTCGATTACACCTTTCTGCCACACCATTCAACTGCGGTGTCCTAGGAGGCGTCAATTGCGAAACTATTCCACACTCCTTGAGATAATCGTGGAATTCAAGACTTAGGTACTCTCATCCTCGATCGGATTGAAGCATCTTGATTTTCCTGCCCAATTGATTCTCCACTTCATTCTTAAACTCTTTGAACTTTTCAAAGGTTTCTGACTTTTGCTTGATTAAATAGATATACCCATATCTACTATAATCATCAGTGAAAGTCACGTAGAAGCGGTTCCCATCCTTCGTGGTTGATCTAAACGGTCCACATACATCGGTATGTATTAAGTCCAATAGACCCTCACCCCTTTCACACGTACTCGTGAAGGGTGATTTAGTCATCTTTCCAAGTAAACAAGACTCGCATGTGTCATCTTCCCTAAGGTCGAATGACTCCAACACTCCATCCTTTTGGAGTTGGGCTATGCGTTTCTTGTTGACATGTCCAAGACGACAATGCCACAAGGATGCTTTATCCATACTAGTGGAAGAATCTATGTTCAAAACATCATTTCCTAAGTTATCAACAATCATAACAGTTTCATAAATTCCATTACATGGTATAGCTTCAAAGTAAAAAACACCATTCAGATAAGCTAAAATAGAACCATTCTCATTATTAAAAGAAAATCTAAAACCTTGTCTATATAAACCATGAAATGAAATGATGTTTCTAGCCATTTCTGGCGAATAGCAACAATTGTTCAAATCTAAACACAAATTATTCCTAAGCACTAAAGAATACACTCCAATCTTGGTCACAGGCGAAGATCTTCTGTTCCCCATGATTAGATTGATTCTTCCTTGCTCCACATCCCTACTTCTTCTTAGTCCCTGCACATTAGAACAAATGTGGTAACCACAATCGGTATCAAGAACCCAAGAAATAGCATGATTAGAATCGTTAGATTTAATTGTGTATATACCTGCAAAAGATGGCTTGATCTTTCCTTCCTTGATGGCTTGTAAGTACTCTGGGCAGCTTCTCTTCCAATGTCCTATCTTGTGGCAGTGGTGGCACTCTGCCTCCTTAGGGTTAGGGCAGGGCTTAGCGGGATCAACTTTGGTCCCACTAGAAGAGGCACCATCTCGGGCTTTAACCTTGCGATAGTTCTTCGATGAAGCTTTCCTCTTCTTTCCCTTTCCTTGACCAATAACCAAGACAGGAGCAGTAGGCGGATTGGGAGTTGGTGCAACAGACTTGTCTTTGAAGTTGCTCTCAGCAACCCTCAAGAGACCTTGGAGTTTGCTTAGGGTGACCTCTTCTTTGTTCATGTGGTAGGTCATCCTAAATTGGTTGTACATCGGAGGCAAAGAGTGAAGCACCATATCGATCGCCAAGTCTTCCCCAAAGTCAACATTTAACTTGCGAAGGCGGTCGACATACCTTTGCATCTTTTGCAGGTGCACGGTAAGAGATTCTCCATGACCCATCTTAGCAGAAATCATGTTGGTGAAAATCTCATAACGCTCTTGTCTCGCGTTTTGGTGGTATCTCTCCAATAAGTCTTGATGCATCTCGTACGGGTACATGTCCTCGTAGGACTTTTGGAATTCGGAGTTCATGGTGGCAATCATGATGCAATGTACCTTCGTTGCATCTCGCTCATGAGTTTCAAAAGTGGTGATTTCAGCCGGAGTAGCGATTTCGGGGTTGATCTTCTCAAGCTTCTCATCGAGGACATACTCCTTATCCTCATAGCGAGCAATGGTGCCAATGTATCTTATCCATTCGCTAAAGTTCGTTCCATCGAAGGTGACCTTTCGACAAAGGCTCATCAACATGAAAGAAATAGCAGCAACGTTGTTAGCGTTCGACATCTACAAATAGAAAGGACAAAGATAGATTAGAATAAGAATCCCTAATTATCACCCAATAAGAAAAATTAGGGCTAGGATCCAACAATAACATTTACATACTAGAAAAGGGATGCCGTAATCTAATATGCAAATAAATTGAAGGTAAGTGAATGACGATTCACTAATTCTCCATCACAAAGCTTAACTATTAGTCCTAAATGTATTGAGAATTCCTAGGTTCGGATGAGATTCATTGAAACTATTCAATGGCATGTTTAAATCTCGATATGCCCCTCTTGTTTGTGACTGGGATACCGAGGATCACAAAGCGGGTGTGAATTACCATGCAAATTCACATGGTGCCTTCATTGTAACGATCACCTATTCGATGTGCCGGTAAACCACACACGCTCCATCGAACTATGATAAACAATGAATCACCCTTTGCCACCTTTTCTTAGAACCAATTAGTGTGTCGGTAAACCACACACGCTCCACTAACTTCTTAGCAAGGGTGCAAAGTGTAATTTCATGGGATTGCATCAATTCACTTTTCCTAAAGTAACTAAGATTGGGAAATTTTAAAATATGTGTAGTTACTTTGTATTACTTATTATATTTTTAATGAGAGGATGAGGTTGACCGATCCTACCCATTCGGCTAATGACCCTCCACCAATCAAGCAAGCGGTGGGTGTGAGTGTACTCCCATTAAGCACCATTTTATAGGCCGCAACCTTATACCCACCTTATAGATCGGTTTCGTGAATGAGGCCTACTAATGGTAAGACTAGCATTTAGTTATACATATATATATTATTCTAGTAATATCATATTAATATAGGGTTGTATTTTAAACCTTCTAAAATCTAGGTTTTGAAATTTAAGTTGTCTAAATTAAAACTTTTAATCACAAAATATAAATTTCAAAACTTGAGGACAAGTTTTAAACATTTAAAACATGGAGGAACAAATAATTCCAATTAACAATTAATATCCTAATTATCTATATTTGATTTTATTCAAGATTCCTTTCAAGATAATTACCAAAATAATCAAAATAATTAATTAATTATCATATAAGGAAATTAAATATTTTATTAGTTGATAAATATCTTTAATTAGATCAAGATTATAGTCATATATATCAAAAAATCGGATTAGGGTTGATCTAATATGATTAAGGTAAGTTTCCATAAGATAATCATGAAGAAATCCCGAATCTGGCCATTCCTGACGCCTGGACTCGCCGAGTGCACAAAGGGACTCGCCGAGTCAGGCCAACTCGCCGAGTCCACTTTGGAACTCGTTGAGTCCATCACTTAGAAACACAAAAATCGAATTTTGCAGTTTAGTTTCAGTTAATCAAGCAACAATTTAATGAAAACCAAGCTAGGCTCTGATACCACTGTTGGGTTTTAGCCATAAGAACTTTCCTATGTGCGCAGGCAAAACCCTAATGCTTGGATCTAGGCTTTCTAATTAAACATGCTTTGAATCCAAGACTTCTAATGACTAATTAGGTTAAATAACAACATTGAAACAGATCTAGAACCATACCTTTGAATTCCTTGTTGATCTTGTTGTCTTGGAGCTTCTAGAGTCACAATTGTCACTCCTCTAATGGCTTACAAACACCAATAGCAAGAAAGATGATTTAGGAGAGAGGAGAGGGGAGGAAATCGGTCAGGGTTCTCTTACTTTAGGTGAGGTGCCGATTTCCCTTAGCCATAGGGTCTATTTATACTTGTAGACTCCTTAAGGGTTACAACCTAAACCCTAATTGGATAATCTTCTCTTAAGACTATCCAAATCCATTCCATAGATAAGTCATGGACGATTTTGAAGCTATCCTAGCTTCTAGAATCCGTACCTTATATATTTATATGGATTTATAGTCTAAAGCTTAACTATCAAACAATTGACAGTTTATACCCTCTTATTTAATTAATCTCTTTAAGTCACCAAATTAATTCTAATTAATTCTATGACTTATATTAATCAAATAACAATATACTATTCTTTATATTATTCTCATAATATATTAATAATATTTACTCTCTCATAAAAAATCATCCTATCAAGTTGCTATGGTGAAGGCAACCCAAAAGGACCATGCACAACCGGGTCAAATACTTGCCTAATATAGTTGTAGCCTTAGACACTTGTAACGACCGAAAAATACAACCAATTTTAAATTTTTCAAAACAATCCCATTTCATTAAAACAACTACAAAAAGGTTTTCAATACAAATTAATTAAAGTATTCCCAGAATCACATCACGACCAAAAACATGAGGTGCGGTACGATCACGCCTTCGCCTTGCCACGGTCTCCTGAAGAACCTGAAAAACATAAAACCACAACTGTAAGCCCGAAAGCTTAGTGAGTTACCCCCAAAATACCAACCCCCTATATGCCCTTCCAGGCTACGACCTTCCGGTCTAGAACATATTGCCTTCCGGCCCATGAATATCACACATAACATAACAAACATAGAACAACCATGCATATCGGGTCTACTGTATGACTGGCCCGCCGTATTGGCCTTCAGTCTACCCTCCGTGTCTAGCCATGTACATCCAGTCTGCAGTGTGGTTGGTCCGCCCGCACCGGGCCTTCAATCCACCTGGTCCACTCTCTGAGTCTATAGTGTGACTGGTCCACCCGCACCGGGCCTTCAGTCTATCTGGTCCACTGTTCGAGCCTCGGCACGTCTGGTCTGCCCTCTTGGGGCCTACAGCCTATCCGGACCGCTCGCTGGGCCTTCGGGACAACCGGTCCGCCCTGGGTATCTTGGCCTACAACACAAAGCAGGACCCGCCTCAACCCATCTCCAATCCAAACAACCATGTGCACATAACATACAAGCATATAACAGATAACAGTCAACAAACTGATCAAGCATATCACATAACATATCAACCCCTCTAACCAGGAACACCGACCTAAACGGTCACTAGCATAGCACCTCCCTATAGCACAAAATACCGACCTCACCCAGGTCTCTAACACATACCATCCTAACTACTAGGATGCAAACATAGCAATAACAACATAACAACAAATACCTGGATCTCAATCCGATAAAGGGTCGGCCTTGGTGTCGTAGACCCTGTCGATATAGTGAGGATAACTCACCTCGCGAATGCCGATACTCTAAACTGAAGAAGCAGACTCTTGAACCACCAACTCACCGCAAATCCCGAACTAACCATCATAACAATTAAACATTAGGTCAAGCATGCTTCCACATATCGGACCAAGACCAAAATCCAAATCCTCATTCTAAGTCCAACATTGGCCCAATTTACCAAATTGGGCCCACTTCACCAAATGGGCCTAGAACCAAGGTCCATAACAATAATTGGGCCCAAAACATTCTGTCCATAAATTCCCAGACTTGGCCCAACACCCAACTGTCCACTAACGACCCAAACTTGAAGCCCAAATATGAAAGTCCAACAGGAGGAGTACGCTGGGCGTACCCTCCTTGGTACGCGGCGCGTACAACAACGACTTGCAAGGGGAAACGGGGCATCAGCCCGCTACATGGGGCGTACTCTAAGGCTACGCAGGGCGTAACCCTTATGGTCAACAAATCCACATAATGGCTTAATGGCTTAAGCTCTTAAGCCCAAACTCCAGATCCATAGGCAAAACATGATTGGAACTCATAAAGTATCAGACTTTATCACTTGGGACGTCATTAAGCTCTTAATCCAAGGTCTTAATCCATTAAGACCCACATAACTCATACATGAAATAACTACAGCCCTTGGGACCTCATTTTTATCACTCAAGACCTCTCCAAAGGTCTAAAAGGACAGCTACACTTGACCAAATCGGACTATGCAACAAGATGAAGACTTTTGGGACAAGAATGGGACAAAGCTTCAAAATACATAGATCTATACAATATGAAGGTCAAGCAAGAAGCTTTATACCTCAGACAAGCTCCAAAGGATGGTATCTCTTCAGATCTACAAGCTCCAATCGTCCCTCTCCTTCCTTGACAACTTCCCTTTTCTCCTTCAAGCCTTTCTTTTGCCAATAAGAGCTTTCCAAGATCAAACACACTCAAATATGGAGGAAATATGAGATTTAGGGTTTCTCTGAGGTTGAAGATGAGTGTAAGGAGGCTGAGGGGTGAACCATCTTATTCCTTATATAGTGGCTGACCCTAAAAATAGGGTTTGGGATTTCTGTGAGTACGCGGGGCGTACCTCCTTGGTACGCGAGGCGTACTCACTTGGCCAACGCGCATCATTCCTACTCTTACGCTGGGCGTATGTCCAGCTTACGCTGGGCGTACCCAGCCACCTTTCAAAGACAACATCTTGCATGCATGCCATGCATGCATGGGGCCATCTCCTTCTCATTACACAAAAGGGCTATGAACAACGTTCAACTTCACAACACCTCAACTCTTCTAATCTAAACCCGCTCCCAAATTACTTCACATTCATGCGAGGGCAACGAGAAGCCCAATACCACTGACACATATAAAAGCAGGGTGTTACAACACTATTCCAACACTTGTAACACCCAAATTTTCAAAATAATTTTTCACATTTTATAAAACACATTTTCATTCATAATTGTTTTAAAAACACAATTGTATCACATAGTCAAAATATAACATCACATCCCAAGATCAAAATATAAAAACTCCTCGTGTGTGTACTGATCAAGCCGGTGCCTTACCGCGATCCTCACTGGTACCCGAAACACATAACACAACACTGTAAGCATAAATGTTTAGTGAGTTCCCCAAAATACCACACACAATACATATTAGCCACTCGAGGCTATAACTTTGTTTGACCCTCTGGTCAATGTGTCTCAGTGGGACCCTCCAGTCCCATTGTAACGACAAAAAATTTGAGCCAATTTAAAACATTTTATTTCATTCAAAAACCATTAAGTTCATACATCTTATTTTTAAAATAGTTTAAACATCAGATTATCCCCCAGAACCATATCACATGAATCATAAAACATGAGGAGCGGTACGATCACGCCTTCGCCTTGCCACAATCTCCTGAAGTACTTGAAACAATACACTGAACTGTAAGCCCGAAAGCTTAGTGAGTTACCCCCAAAATACCAACCACATACAACCATAATCATAACATATTGTATCACAACATAGAAAAGCCATGCCTATCAAGTCAGCAACGTGACTGGTCCGCCCTCAACAGGCCTTCAGTTCACCTGGTCCACTCTCTGAGTCTACAGTATGACTGGACCACCTACACAGGGCCTTTAGTCTATCTGGATCTATCCGAGCCTTCGGTATGACTGGACCGCCATACGGGCCTACAATCTATCCGGACCGCTCATAGGGTATGTTGGCCTTCAGCACAAAGCAGGACCGCCTCAACCCAAACATCAAGCAAATAACCATGTGTACATATAAAAGGAAATCACATAACAATCCTTAGGCAAACAAATTGATCTAGTAGATCATAAAGCATAGCATCATCCTTACCAGGATATCGACCTAACTGGTCATTAACATAGCATCATCCTATATGCCAGGATACCGACCTAAACCAGGTCACTAACATAGCATCATCCTATATACCAGGATACCGACCTAAACCACGTTATTGACATAATATCATCCTATATACCAGGATACCGACCTAAACCAGGTCACAGACATAATATTGTCCCAATTACCAGGACGCCGATCTAACAGATCAATAAGCACATCAACAGTACAAGTACAGATATCAGATATAACTATCTCACAGATCATCGATCATAGCAATCTCTCATGACCAAGGTATCGACCTAACTAGGTCACTAACATACCAATCCTAACAGATAACATGAGCATAACAACATACTGTCTATTCTGATACCAATCTAACAGATCATAACCACACGTAGCATACTGTAACCAAGATAACAACTAAAAGGTTCGGCCTTGGTGCCTTAGACCCTATTGATATAGTGAGGATAACTCACCTGAAATTGCTGAATGAAAAGATAAGACCAAGCCGCTCCGACCTCCGACACGATCGCCGCCAATGAACACTACCAAAGAACCAATTCCATAAATACCAGTATTACCAAAGTACCCTTGGAAGTCAAACTGGTCAACTCTTGGTCAAGGTCAAAGTCCTCAATCAAAGTCAACCTTCCTGATTGAATCTACTCGCCGAGTTCCCTTACCCAGAAAACTCTCATGACACAATTTAACTCGCCGAGTAGCCCCAAGACTCGCCGAGTCCAACGATCTTTGAGTCCCATCCTATCCAACTCACTGAGTCGCCAACCGACTCACTAATATAAGGATTTAACCAAAAGAGGTTAGGGTTCTGTGACCTGACTCGCCGAGTCCAAGAACAGACTCGCCGAGTCCAAGGCAATCTTCAACAGACTCGCCGAGTTGTTCTTCCAAATTGTCGAGTCCATGCATATGTTCATACTGTTGGGTTTTGAGCATTCTAACACTCCTAAGTGTCCATGCAACCCTAAATACCTTGGATCTATGTTTTCTCTATTATACATGCAAATATGCACATCCAAGGTATTATCCTAATCTAGCATACAAAACAACGAATATAACAATATAGAATACATACCTCTTCCATGTAGAAAGTCCTCATGAAGCTTGAGTGCCAAGTGCCTCAAGTGTGACACCTAAAATGGTTCACACAACATCAAATACACATGGAATAACTTGAGAGAAATCTACACTTCATGAAAATCGGCTAGCCCTTCTTTTACACACACTAGTTCCAATTTTGGTCAAGAATAAGATGCATATATAGTTAGGGTTACACCATGTAAACCCTAATTGACATGACCTTTCATTTCCATGATCCATGGGTACAAATACACCATGTAGCATCCATGGAGCATCATATGGGTTTTAGCCCAACTAGATAATCCATGGAGCATTAGCCCACTATATAAGTATGGATGATTTGCACAATCAACCCATATATTTAATTAGTCTTCTTTTGATCACATAATTAATTCTAAATTAATTCTTGATCAATACTAATTAAATAATCTTATTATTCTTATCATTAATATACTAGAACTTATAATATATTAATAACCATAAGTGTCTTATTTCTCTCATTTAGTCTATCCAAGTGCATGATGCCATGCAACCCAAATGGACCATGTCGGGTTGGGTCAAGTCTTACCAATTATAGTTATGGACTTAGACATTAATCCAATAGTCTCCCACTTGGATAAGTCTAAAACTATTATTATGTATGACTTCAAGAACCGACTGGCAATCGTAGCTCTCAAAAGCTTCTGTCGAACTCTGACCTTGTAGATGAACTCTGACCTTTGTCAATGACTTGTCCATTAGATAAGGGATCATATATTCCTCCATTCTAGATATCATATGGACTGAGACATGGATTATAAATCATTCTCTCTGTCCATCTGCTGTTTCCCGATTTCCGATTTATGACGACTGACTAATTGAACAAATCAAATCAGTCCTGGCCCGACCGAGCACTTCCATTTGTCATCATCAAATCATCGAAGGGCCTATAGATATCGCTTTTATTCCGAAGGTAAAAGGAATGGATAAACTTTGACTCATATGGCTTGTTCTACTACTTGTTGAATCATACACAAAGGCACGTTTTATAACATCGAGTTACCAATGCGTTTTCGTGCAATCAATGTACTATCAACTCATAGTAACAACTCATATCTCTAGGTTTGAAGAATATAAGATATTATCGTCTCATGATCACTCGTGATAAAATCCATGAAGTGATTCCAATGAGCGCGGGTTGAATCCAATACTCAGAACTTATGAGCACTCATGAGTGTTGTAGCAGCACCTTGTCCAACATCTTAGACCTCTACAAACCCAACCCATGACAGTCTTGATTCATATCTACTTCCAACATATGACCGACTGTGGATGGTTTGAATAACTTAGTCAATCAGAACAATGACCTAGTTATTCTGGAAGTCAAAACATGCAAAGTGAAACACAATAATAATCGAATCCAATATGGTCTCAGAACTTATGAATATAAATAAAACACCTTTTATTTATCAACATATGATTACATATTATTCATTGTATACTGTTTCAGCTATCAACTTTATTCTTGAATTTCAAACAATCGTTGTCCCATGCTCAAAGCATGTACACTATGTTTTCTAAACACTAGTCATGCCATACACCAAGTATGCATACTATGTTTGTCTATGATCTTTACTTTGTGAAATAGATCAATTGAACATAACTCCAATGATTCTCATTTCACAGTCCCAAATCCTTACTGCAAATGCAAGAATTACAAATTCATGCCATTTACTGAAATTTGTTAGATTCTAAACTTATATGCATTGATCTTCTTGTAATGATTATGCACAAAGTCAGAAAGACTTGACAACAAACATTACAAAGTATTCCAAAGCAGATCAACTCCTTGGAAACATCCTTCTTGCATTAAGTTTCCTAATCTTACACAGATTGAATAATATCTAACTTTGAAACATTTCCAGATTCCATTTTGACTATCACTTCTGAACAAGAGTTGCCTCCTTATAGATTATGTCAATATGGTCCTTCTAGAATTATCACTATACTTCCAACTGTCCTTGAGCAACCAATCTTTGGTAAACCTTAGATTGTCCTCGACAATTGTTTAATCCTTTTAGTCATATCCAATTCTAGACCTTTTCCCTTCTTAATGCCTCAGGCATTTGGAAAATTTTAGAAAGGATGAATATAGCACATGTAATCGATCCTATATCCGAAGCATATGGAACACAATTCATGATGTCTCACATAAAAACTAAAACAGTATTTTGCTATAACATTTCCATTTCTATTTGCCAAGTTCTCATAATTTAGATTATGAAAAGGGATGTCGTAATCATAATCGAATTTTAGAACGCAAATAATGGACCCATATACAGAATTTCCTTATGTTGAGCCATTCCAACATGAAATTCATATATATATATATATATATATATATATATATATATATATATATATATATATATATATATATATATATATATATATCCTTGACTAAATGCGATTAAAACCTCAATCTAAGCTTTTAGATTTGAGATGAAGTATAATTTCCTCTCCCTTAATTATAGCAAAACAACTTTTTCAACCCCTGCAGCCTCACAAATTGAAACTTTTGTTTTCTATAATTAACATTGCTAACTTGCAACCTTTATCATAATTATCATGCTCCCACTAACATGATGATTATTAGCATAACACTTATGCTCCCACTAGCTTTGACATGTACTCTGAAATTAGCTGAGTTTCTTACCAAAGTTCAAATTTCTGTTACTAGATTGTTTTGATAAGTCTTTATCAAAATCATACACCTCTCTTAGATAGCTTACAAGTGTGTCTAAACAATTTTAGAACTATGAAAAGGGATGCCGTAATCATAGTCTCAATTGTTTACTGTGACAACCTGAAATTTCCATTCTGAACAAACCATATCAAGCCAATAGAAGTTAGAACAGTTACAGTGAAATTCCAGACTTCGGGTATAAGTTTGGCAGTTTTTCAGGATTTACACTTAAGGAGATATCAGGAGAGTGGATGCACTAGGTTTTTGTGCAACACTGTTATTCCAGTACTCTAGGATATTAGAGTTCATTCCGGGAATAAAAATATTTTTTGCCAAAAATCCCAGGACTATATATAGAAAACTGAACCAAAATAATTCATTAGTTACATTTCCAATTAGAGAAAAGACAAAATTCTCTCTCACGGATCTTCGGGTTTTTATCCCAAATCGTGAGTACTTCTATCTAGTTGTATTATATAGCTTAGATTCTGTTTAGAAACATCTAAATCATGCCAAAACCCCAAGATTTGGGAGTTTACCGCCTAAGAACACTTGGAGAGTAAACTCCATTTTAAGGGCCAAAAGTGTGCCCAATGTCCCTCAAAGCCTTGGAACTCAACATAGGGACTACCATTGCATGTTTCGACCAACAAAACAATTAAGAATCAAGGGTGAAAGTGAGTTCACGGCCAAGGAAGTTCTTGGGCCGTGAACTCCATTTTTATGTGCCAAAGTGCCCTAAAAACCCTCCTTAAGCCAAGAGACTAAATTGGACATGTACCTAAATGAGTTTAGGACTAGCTAACACACTTAGAACACCAAGAGTAAGGTGTTCACGGCTCAAGAGGTTCTAGGGCCGTGAACTCCATAAAATGGTGCCAAATGGTGCCATAAACTCTTCTAAAGCCTAGTACAAAAGCCTAGTTTAGTTCCTAGTTTATTTAGGGACTTGAAAACACCATAAACATCCTCCCAAGGGAGATTACGGCCGTAATCTCCAAGGGATATGGTCCCAGGTCCGTAAACTCCTAAAAGGAGTTATATTATGCCCTAAACTCTTCCATAGACCAAGCCATTAAGTAGAAATGCTTATTAGGGCCTTATAGAGCATGAAACATCAAATGGACACATAAGTATGAGTTCATGGCCATAAACTCATGAGTTTACGACCGTAAACTCATTTAGTAGTGTCTTTAGGGTCGTGAACTCCCTTATGGAGTTTTCCTTGAGCCCTGCACACAATAGCTTCCCCTACAAACACTTAGATGCAATCCTAAAGGCTAATAACACTTGATAAAGGTGTTTAGCATGTCCTAGGGTGTCTTGAATTGTTTATTAGTTGTTTATAGACTATTTTGTTACATATATGTGAAATTATATGTTAACTAGGATCATAGAGTGTGTTCAAGACTTTACTTGACACCTAGCGGTCCTACCTCTTCAGTTCATCCGTATCACCCACAACAGGTGAGTTCATACCCCTTAATCAATGTTTTAACTATTTTAAATGTTTTATGGGGGGGGGGGGATACAACTAGAATCATGCTACTTATTATATCAATCACATGTGATTAATAAGCAGCATTCAAATGATTTACTACTCATTAGCCGTTTTACTAAACAGTTTCCTTCAAATGATTTTCATAAATATTTTATATGTTTAAAACTCCTTATTACACTGTACATTTTACTCTGTATGTTGTATTTCAAACTTATTTACAATTGTGATTCAAACAAATCTTTCCTTATACTAAATTGTTTTATCAAACCCATGCCTTCAAACTGTTTTATAGATTGACATCAAGTCGATCTTTTCTTAGATAATAATTATGTTCAAAGGTTTTACAAAACTTATTATATGCTTTTATATTATAAATTGCATGCCTCTATATGTATAGTTATATAAGTAATGTTTAAAGGACTTAGGAAGGCTATCCACCTTGTTTCCTTTTCCTCGATTTGGATGTGGTCTGATAGGATATCGGGTACTCGTCCGAAGGTCGTTTAAATATTAGTTATATATCATGTGTACATATATAGTCATAAAAGGTCTTTCCAGTTCATCCAATGCCCTTGGGTAGCAAGGGTATACATCCATGTCCATCCATACCAGTTAGATTACTAGTAAACTACCATACTATTACTAGAACGCGATATCATACAATGAGTCAGTTCATTCATGAGTCAATACTTGCTAGATAGAGAGAACATACATTATAGCTAGTACACACAGTACATTACTATACAATTACATGATTACGTTTACATAGAGATCCTGTTATAAGCATGCCTATATATGTATAATTATATAAGCAATGTTTAAAGGACTTAGGAAGGCTATCCACCCTATTTCCTTTTCGCGCTTGAGATGTGGTCTGGTGGGATATCGGGTACCGTCCGAAGGTCGTTTAAACATTAGTTATATAACATGTATACATATATGGACATAATAATTTCCTTTCAGTCAGTTCAATACCTTTGGGTAGCAAAGGCATACGTCCATATACTTTTACATGATTACGCTTACATGAGTACATATACATGAATACGTTAAAAATAATGTGATCCACTGTATCGGAGCATGCCTTAAATGTCATGGCCCGAGTTGTAACCAGAGTCTCTTGGAGGGAGAGCGTGAGTTTGCGTATAGATCTATACTGGATTGACTATCCTACACCTTGCTGCTAGCTACAGCCGGACCTGCAGGTCTGCGGGTGCCAAATGTCATTTCTTTTTACGACCTAACTTTTGTTGTTGTTACCAGTCGATAGTATGGTACAATTAATCACATGATACCTTAATATAAATCCGGTTTAAGGTAGTTAGTATAGCAGTAGTTCTTATAGCGCTACATTTCAGTACTACATTAATCTTCCCTGTACATATATTTAGTGATCTTTTCACTTAAACTTTAAATGTAAAAACTATATTTTGTTAATGATAGTTACACTTGGGAAAATTACACACTTTTACAAGAAAAAAATATTTGGAACAGTTAAGTCTTGGTAGAAGACTACATTGAGAATAGTTAGGTCTTGGTAGAAGACACCCGTATATAATAGTAGGAATCATAGGGATTTCTAGAGTTTTTCAAACGTTTACAGTTGTTTTACAAACATTTTTATACTTACAATTCATATACATTTTCCATACTTACAGTTCATAAACTTACAAATTCTTACATACAAATTAAGACACTAAAATACTTATGATCTCACCAGCTTCAAAGCTGATACTCGCTTTCAAAATTACTTGTATCCTCAGATCATCAATAGACAGGTACCGATGCAAGGATTAGGGAAGATGGAGCTTGTTCAAGACTCATCTTTCATTTTGGTTTATGCTTTAGCGTTTATCAAAATTTGACAGAACACACTTGTATAATAATTATATTATTAATGCAATGGATGATGTTGTTGCTTGTTTACTACTTTTCATTGTTGTGATACTGTACATGACGTCCTCCGCCCCAGAACGTTTCTGCCGTTCTTGGGTTTAGGGTGTGACATTTACACCTTTGCCACTTCTCACAAGTCCATGTTAGTGTGCCGGTTAACCACACACGCTCCACTAACGACTTTGAGAATGCAAATATCACAATTGCTATCTAACTAAAATCTACTTAGTGAAAGTGTTTCCTCACCATCATTTTCATGAATCGGAGAGAAACCTTATGACACTTAGATTTACTAGTGTATGTGTTCTTATCCATATGAATTGTCAAAACCATAGCCACAAGACAAGGATAATGACAAATCCAAACTCATATGGACTGAACTCAATCTTAATTTCTTGCAACCTGGCAGCTCAAGGGCCTGCCGTTGCTTCCAAGTTTTTGTGCAACAAATTGAGAACTCTAAGAACTCATATGCAAAGCCAACTTTAACTGGAATGGGCACAAAATATGTCAACATGATAGGTTATAAACCTCAAGTCGTGTGCTAGTGAAGAACTTCAAGTTTTATTCTTGATTAGTTCTTGAGACTTTCAAGACCTTTAAGACTCCCACCGTCCTCTTGACATATAAGACTTTCTTGTCAGATATTCAAGAGATAGTGTGGATTCTAATCAAGACAAACACTTCACACAATTGGCCTAAGTTGGTCTTTGTATTATCCAAAACATCACAACTTACCATTTTCAAATGTACAAGAGTAGAAAACTTTTACTCTTACATTTGACAAGTGTTTTAAACCTTCTTTAAGACATGTCACTCAAATTACAATCTTGGGGTATGACTCTAAGACTTGTATTGGAACGAAGTATGACTCATCTTCTTGATTTAACCATTTCAACAATTCAATATTCCTCTTCTTAGTCATAAGAATGCACTAAGATATCCTTAGAGAACTAATTGTGCTATGGTTTCTTAATCATTAAGATGATCACAAAACTGATACTAAAGTACTCTCCCATCTTTTCAGATTTGAGAAACTTTTATCCTTCTGCCTAATTTGATTCTTCTTATTCGCTCTGCCTTACATTGGAACCTTTTCCAATGTCTCAGAATTACACTTAAGCTTGTAAGTATAACCATATTTACTGGGCTTTAGTAAATTATGATGAATAATCTTATCGATCTTTTGTGGTGGACTTGACCAGTGCACAAGAATGTGTACTCGATCCCTTAGTCCTTCACTTGACTCACACATCCATGTGAACAAGTAATTAGTCTTAATTTTCCAAGACTTGAAAGTTCTCATTCATCATGCTATACAACTTGCATGATTCCAAGTTCCGGTCCAATTGAAACTTGAGTGATGAGAATCTTTCCTTATTTGGTAAACTAGACATTACCACAAATGAAAGAATCAATTTCATATTTCCACTCTTGCTATTAATTGAATCTTATAAGCAACAAAAAATTTCACCAAATGCCATTGTAAGGATATTTTAAAATAAATAAAATCAAAATTTTCCTTTTATTTTAAAAAACTTTGCGGAAGAACTTGTCCTTACAATCCATATGAAAACCTGTTGTTGTCTATTCCTAAGCAAAAATATCATAACTGCTAAGAAGTAGCTCAAGAATCCAATCTTCAAACTATGCGATAGAAATCCATCTACCCGATCAGATTCAACATATTCTTTCTTTAAGTTTCTTTACTTTTCTTTGATTCTTACAACATCAACATGTGAACCAGTCACATCATGTATTAAGAATCTCAGAGTAGAAACTTAGCAGAGTTAGATAGTGGAATTTTTTACCTGAAGTATAGTCAAACTTATTGACTTTACCATCCTTAGGTAAAATTGACATCTTCGTACTTAATGCCCCTTCCTTTGGCAATTGAACATATGGACACTTTGGTAATGGTACACGGGAATATCACAGACTTAGCTTTTCTCTTTACCATTTGGTCAACCGAGTTGACTATGGCCAATCCCTTTCCATTGGGAAGAGAGAGCTTTACTGGATATCCAATGTCATCATTGTCAATATCCATAAAGTTTTAGGAAGTTGATCTTAGCAAATGGATAAGATCATTAAGGGTCTTGTCTTAGTCTGTTTCATAGGAGTCCCAAAGGAGCTCACTATGTGACTTAGAAAGTGATTGAGCCACCAACTTTCTCAAGACTTTGACACCCAACTCTCCCAGCTTGTCAATATGTGACTACATCTCCAAGATGTGATCACACCTGGACCTTGCCTTGCCAATAGGGCTTGAGTGACCTTGAACTTGTGGGTTAGGGAGAATAATTGGAGGAGGTGAAAGAAGTATGATTTCCATGGGACATCATCTTCATTTAGGAAAGCTTGTTTCAAGAGATTTGGGAAGATCATAACTGTCTAAACCAGACATCTTTAGGGAGATATTCAAGATAGTTGATCTAAAGTCCTTAATATGACACCCAATATGTAATATTAAGGCTAGGACCCAACACAATACTTTTATAACTTGGAAGAGGTATGCCGTAATCCAAGCTATAAAATATTTGAAGGTAGGTGAGTGACGATTCACCAGTTTCCACCAAGATAAATGAAATGTATTATTAGGTTTTAATTGGTTTTGAAACTCCTAGATCTTTTGAGATTCATTGAACTGTTCAATGGCATGTTTCAATCTCAAGTGTGCCCTTCAGGTTTTGTGACTGGGATGCCAAGGATCACAAAACAAGGTGTGAAGTAACCATGCAAATTACTTGGTACCCTTAAGTGTTTACCCCTCAATCGATGTGCCGGTTAACCACACACGCTCCATCGATACTATGATAAACATTAAGTTACCCTTTGCCTACCTTGTTAAATACGAGTTAGTGTGCCGGTTAACCACACACGCTCCACTAACCGACTTAAACAAAGTGCAAAGTGTAATTTCATGGATTAGCACCTTATTCACATTTTCATAAGTAACTAAGATTGGGTATTATTAAGAGTTTAGTTACTTAGTATTTATCATTAATACTTTTAATGAAGGGAGAATTATAGTCCTTGTCCTACCCGTTCGGCTAACGACCCTCCACCAGTCAAGGAAGCGGTGGGTGAGAGTGGACACCCATTAAACTGCCATTTTATAGGCAGTAACCTTATACCCCCTTATAGACCGGCTTCGTGAATGAGGCCTACTAACGGTAAGACTGACTTTACTCTTATACATATATATATATATATATATATATATATATATATATATATATATATATATATATATTGTTAACTTATAATATTATAAAGTATAAGGGTTGAATTTTAACTTTTAAAATTCTAAGGGCTAACTTGGAATTAAAGTATTCATAAGTGAAAACTTTTCCAATTCCAAACCTTGAGGTCAAGTTTTGAAACTATTCAAACTAATTAATTCCATAACTTGTGTGTTTAAAGTAGTTTTAATCCAAAAACTCTTCAAGTTCCATAACTTGAGGACAAGTAATGGAAGACTTTAAATTATTAAAGAATGTAACTTTTTCTTTATTTTATAACTTATGGAATTAATTAAGGTTACACATTTTATTACTTAATGAAGTGACTCTTGAACCTCCATAACTTAAGGACAAGACTCTTCATCTTTTGTAACCATTGCCAACTTTTATGAGTTTTATGAAAATTAAATGTGACTTTTCATATAACTTGAGGACAAGTTACAAAAACACATTTTAGAATCAACTCTTAGATTAATTTGGATTGAAAACAATAATTTCACATAACTTTCTATTAATCTAAGCAACTCATAAGAACAAGATAATTCAAATCAAACTTTTTCATGTAATTAGCCTAATCACTAAACTAATTCAAAACATGAATCTATTGACAATTATCTTTGAAATTGGATTAGCATGAACATTACCACATCAAAAATAAGTTTATAAGTTCAAAAAGAACTTAGGGTAATGTTCCTAGTCCATTTCTAGCCAAAAAAAGTCGAATATATGCTGTCTGGGGCTCCTACTCGTCGAGTGCATGAACCTACTCGACGAGTAGGATGATTTTACTCATGGACTCGGCGAGTTCATCAGTGGAATCGGCGAGTCCAGTGCCCAGAAAGCCAGAAAATCGAGTTTTTCAGCATTTTTCAGTAATTTGCATCAAGTATAATTGAAAACAAGCCTAGGCTCTGATACCACTATTGGGTTTTGAGCATTCTAACACTCCTAAGTGTACATGCAACCCTAAATACCTTGGATCTATGTTTTCTCTATTATACATCCAAATATGAACATCCAAGGTATTATCCTAATCTAGCATACAAAACAATGAATATAACAAGATTGAATACATACCTCTTCCATGTAGAAAGACCTCATGAAGCTTGAGTGCCAAGTGCCTCAAGTGTGACACCTCAAATGGTTCACACAACATCAAATACACATGGAATAACTTGAGAGAAATCTACACTTCATGAAAATCGGCTAGCCTTTCTTTTACACACACTAGTTCCGATTTTGGTCAAGAATAAGATGCATATATAGTTAGGGTTACACCATCTAAACCCTAATTGACACGACCTTTCATTTCCATGATCCATGGGTACAAATACACCATGGAGCATCCGTGGAGCATCATATGGGTTTTAGCCCAACTAGATAATCCATGGAGCATTAGCCCACTATATAAGTATGGATGATTTGCACAATCAACCCATATATTTAATTAGTCTTTTTTTGATCACATAATTAATTCTAAATTAATTCTTGATCAATACCAATTAAATAATCTTATTATTCTTATCATTAATATACTAGAACTTAAAATATATTAATAACCATAAGTGTCTTATTTCTCTCATTTAGTCTCTCCAAGTGCATGATGCCATGCAACCCAAATGGACCATGCCGAGTCGGGTCAAGTCTTACCAATTATAGTTAAGGACTTAGACATTAATCCAACACATACAAATCTTCGAGTACATCCATGTGAATCGCCGAGTCTCTCCAGTTCTCAATCCATTTAGAGGCGTTTCGAGCCATGCTAAGGCTCCAATCCGTAGATCCACCCATCTACAATCTATCCCTCACATAAAGTTGCAAACTTTACGTGAAACCAAAGAGATACACACTAGGGCTTGGGTTTTGGACAAGAGGGCTTCACCAATAATTCAATAACTAACGCTTTATGTGACAACCCGAAATTTCCATTCTGTACAAACTATATCACTTCAATAGAAGTTATAGCAGTCACAGTTAACTTTCAGACTTTTTTGCGTAAGTTTGAGTAATTCAGGGTTTACACTTCAGGAAATATCAGGAGAGTGGGTACACTAGGGTTTTGTGCAACACTGTTATTCCAACACTCTATTATATTAGAGATCATTTCAGGAATAAAAATATTTTCTGCCAAAAATATCTCAGGACTATAAATAGAATTCTGAACCAAATTCATTCATTATTCACATTTCCAACTAGAGAAAATCCATTTTCTCTCTCCCGGATCTTCGGGTTTTTATCCCAAATCGTGAGTACCTCTTTCTAGTAGTATTAGAAAGCTTTATATGTGTTTATAACATGATTTAGAAGGCTAAATCACTAGATTTAGGAGTTTACTCCCCAAGGTGTTCTTGGGCGGTAAACTCCCGAAACCGAGCCTAGATTATTCCTTGTGTTATGCTACTGCCTTAGACTCATTTGGAGGTGTATTAAGGACAAGAAAACAATCAAAGAACACAAACACATGGGAGTTCACGGCCCAAGTGTATCTTAGGCCGTAAACTCCATTGAAATGGAGCAAACGGTGCTTTTAAGACACCTAAAGCCCTAGACCTTTACATAGAATTGTTTCCCACTTAATTGAAGGACAAAACCACATCAAAATCACCTCTTGAAGTGAGTTTACGGCCTTGGTAATGCTCCTAGGCCGTAAACACCAAACAAGGGCACCAAAGTGTGCCTAGGGTCCTTATTAGCTTTAAACAAATGTCTAGAACCTATCCTTCATATGCAAGAGACTTGAAAACAACAAAAACACCATTCCAAGGGAGTTTACGGCCGTAAACTCCAAAGGAAATGGCCTTGGGGCCGTAAACTCCTCTATGGAATGTTTCTAGGCCTTAAACCCTTCCAAGGACTTAACCACTAAGTTGGAATAATTCTAGGAATCATTTGGGACTTCAAAACACACAATACCCCATGGTTGGGAGTTTACGGTCGTAAACTCAAGAGTTTACAACCGTAAACTCCATGTGTGATGATATATGGGGAGTAAACTCATATATGGGGTCCTTTGGAACCCTAAACACAAGTGCCTTGTCCCACAATAGCTTAGATGCAATCCTTAGGGCTTAAAACACTTATATAAAGTGTTTATTATGTCTAGGATGTCTTAACATTATCAATTAGTGATTTGAGACTAATTGAGTGCATATATGTGTGATTATATGTTCATTAGGATCGTAGTGTGTGTACAAGCCCTCGCTTGACACCTAGCAATCCTATACCGTTCAGTTCATCCCAATCACCAACTACAGGTGAGTTCATACCCCTAATCAATGTTTTAAATGATTTTAAATGCTTTAAAAGGGGGGAATACAAGTAGAAACAAACATGTTATTAAATCATTGATATGTATTTTATAACTGTGTTTGTCATTTAACAGATTTCACATACTACAAAATGTGATGCATGAAATGGTTTTAAATCTTATAAATATGTTGTTATCAAATGTTTAACTTTTGAAATGTTTATTAAAATGACATCAAGTCATTGTTAATTATTGTTCAAAACCCATAAGATGTCTTACAATACCATTTTACATTCTTGAACTAAACTATGCATATACACTTATATTCTTATATATGTATTGATGTTATGGTTTACATCTTTCATTTAGTTTCTCATACCCTTGAGTAGTAAGAGTGTATAAAACTACTTGAACAACTAATTACCTTTCAGTAAATTATCATAGGGATAATCTGGTGATATCAAACATTATTCCTATTACAAGGAATCACACAAGAGTCAGTTCATTCATGAGTCTATACTAGTACATTGCCTGATACGTGATTACATATACGTATACTTACCTGTTACATGAACACACTTACATGAATACTATACAGGAGCACTTTTACATAGGTGCATTATCCTGTATTCACTTACCTGGATACTTGTACTTAGAACTACGAGGATGATTTATTAGTACCTTCTGTGTAAATTATCTTTCCTATCCCGGTTCAATGGGATATCTCGGCGGGACTTACCATTCAGAACCCTAGTGATTAGCACCAGTGGTCGATGACCATCTACGGAGGTCTAAGGTTACTACTTATACTAGGTAGATCGATAAACGGGGCTAACCCCTCCACCCACCTGCTGCTGCTACAGAGGACAAGTGGACAATCTTCGATTGCTCATTAGGTTATACTTTTCGCTTATTGCGATGTTGTGTTACTCCTAGTACCCAGCGATGACACTTACATTATTACTTTTTCTGGACAATCTTCGGATGTTCATTAGGTTACATATTTCGCTTAATGCGATGTTGTGTTAGTCCTAGTACCTAGTGACAACACTTACAGTAGTACATTTTCCTGTTTACTTTATTTTGTGATACTTTCACATAAACGATGAGTTAGACTAAGTACTTTAGTACTAAACAATTAAAGGAAAAACTATCATTTTACAAACAACACATTCGGGTCTTGGTAGAAGACTACATTGTCATAACAAAACATTCGGGTCATGGTAGAAGACTACATCTCAAACTGATAGAAAATAAGGGATTTTCTAGGACTTTTCATACTTACATCATCATTTTCATTTAAAGGTTTACATGACTTTTAAAACAGCTTTTAGTAAGCAAGACAATGACACTTAAATACTTATGAATTCACCAGCTTTAAAGCTGATACTCTCTTTCAAAATAACTTGTATTCTCAGGTCAACAGTAGACAGGTACGATGGCCAGGTTTTGAGAAGACGAAGCAGACAAGTCTTGTCTTTTATTTTGATTGTATATTTTTGGTGTCTTACTACAATGAAAGAAAACACATGTATTAAAACTTTACTTATAATGCAATGGATGATGTTGTTGCTTGTTTATTATATTACACTGTTGTGATACTGTACATGACGTCCTCCACCCCTAAACGTTTCCGCCGTTTGTGGTTTTGGGGTGTGACAGATTGGTATCAGAGCATTGTTTATAGTGAATAAAGTATATCAACCCATAAAAGATATACTAACTATAAATACGTTGGGATTAAAACACTTTGTCTAAGAGTTATATTTTTTAATAATAAAATATTTAACAAAGTATACATGCCTACATTCGTACTAAAATCAGTGTCACAATGACAAGAACAAAAGTATTACGATTGTTGAATATCACAAGTAAGCCTGGGGATATATGGTCAGTCTTGGGAATGGCATAGCCTGATCAACTATGCTGGTCCGAGGAGTGATTAGCATATGCCCAAGAATGGTTATGATATGGCAACAAGTCTAAAAACTTACCAACACAACCATAAAGAAATACCATAGGGGTATTTGGTCTTACTGTAATTATCTTAGTCAGTTCGTCTATTTAGCTATTTCTTATATCCCTTTTCTCGTGTAGATTAAAATGGCTGGATTTCACCATGGCGACCCGTACTTCCCAAACCAAGGCAACGCTGGTTGGCTAGAGGCAGAACCAGAAGATGATCCCCCAATCCCTTTGGATGATCACCATGCTGAGGGTTTTTTCGATAGTTCTGACTCGGAGCCAGAAGTCAACAACCTACCCCCAGGTGCTCAAAACCCAAACCTGAACCCCCGTCCTGTGTTTCAAGGACCCACACCTCTGTGGGCCACTAACTTGACTAGATGGAGTCAGGAATAAGGTCAACCCATTCCTTACAATGGAGACCAAAGTTTCTACAACCTCACTGAAGGAGGTTCTGCTGACAGGGTCCTACCCATCATGGTTCGTAGAATTTCTAGAAACATGATATTGGGTCAAGCAACTATTAATCGGGTCGTGGAGGTTAAAGCCAACTCTGGCGTCAACACTGTCCAAATTCGCCAACTAGAGTCTGCTCATGAAAGGACTCTGGTCTGCAATGCAAATCTGCAGAGGGAACTTGCCGAAACTCAAGCTGAAGTTAGGGAACTTCGAGCTCAGCAAGTGAGAGCTGACATGCGTATGAGGGACATGGAACGTCTACTGTCGGGATCGAGAACTCATGCTAGTAGTTCTCTTCGCCGATAGAATCTCGTCGACTCATCTGTTGGATATAACCTAGTTTATGTAAAACTTTTGGTCTAATTTCCTGTCTTTATAAGTCTTAGACCTGTTAGGTCTTGATCTAGTCTTAATTCTGTCAAAAGTTTCCATCTTGATTGATGTAAGGCCTACTTCTAGGCCATTTTTCCCGAACTTGTTACATCTGTAATTCCAGTATTATTGACAGATATCTAATATTATGGAAATCATTATCTAAATGCTGTCATCTTCATTTAACCATTCTATTCATTCTGTTGTTGGACTATGGGGAGTTAGTCCATGAGACACATTCATTAATCATTTATTCTTATCCATGTCATCATCTTTTAAACGTATAGTTAAAGATGCCGCCACGCAGGAATCCAAGGCGAAACCCAAACAACGAAACACCGATACCACCACCTGAACCTCTTCAACCACCTAACCCTTTCGATGCCAACATGTTCCAGGCAGCTTTCATAGCAGCAGTTGCAGCTGCTGTGTCAGCAATCAACGCTCCTGTCCCTAGTGGATCAGGAACAGGTGCACCTCCCTCGAACCATGGCGAAAGCCATGGACACCCTCGGGAATGCACCTACAAGGACTTCACGAACGCCAAACCCCGCTGCTTCAATGGAACTGGGGGTGTTATGGTGTTGAGACAATGGATTGAAAAGATGGAATCCGTCTTTGAAATCTGTGCTTGCCAGGAGGGCAACAAGGTCAAGTTTGCAGCTTATACCTTCTTTGACCGAGCACTAACATGGTGGAACAGCCATGTTAACTATCTAACTTTGGTGGTGGCGTATTCCATCGGCTGGGAAAAGTTGAAAGACATGCTGATGAAAGAATACTGTCCTCGAGGTGAAATACAAAAACTCAAGCAAGAATTCTGGGGTCTTCAAATGGTTGGATCCGACATCACGACCTACACAAATAGGTTCTGTGATCTGGCAAACTTATGCCCTAACATGGTTGCTCTCTAGAGCAAAAAGATAGAGAGATATATCTGGGGACTGTCACCCCAGATCCAGTCAAGTGTGATCGCTTCCAGGCCTATTACCTTCGATAGCGCCAAGGAACTGGCACAATCTCTCATCGATCACCGGAAACCTCAGAACACAACAATCCCTACACCCGTACACCAAAAGTCCAACCCTGACAACAACCAGAAAGGGTGGTCTAAGAGGAAAAGGGGGGCTTCGCAAGGATCCTCCAAGAGACAACAACTTGTGGCAATCAATGCTGCCACAGTGACTCCCGTTGTCCTTGCGAACCCCTTACCAGCAAAAATTTATGCTGGATCTCTCCCAAAGTGCAACAAATGCAGCTTCCACCACCGCGGGCCTTGCAGGGAGATGCAATGCACCAACTGCAACAGGAAGGGGCACATAGCCCGTTTCTGCCAAGCTCCAATAGCTCAAGCCGCCCAGGTTCCTATTGCCGGTATGGGCCAAACATGCTACGGTTGTGGCGAGGTGGGTCACTACAAGAGGAACTGCCCTAAAGTGGGGATGGCTGGAGGAGTAGGAAGAGTTATGGCCCTAGGCCACGAGGAAGCAGTAGTTGATCCTACGATAGTTACTGGTACGTTCCTCCTCGATAACTCATATGCTTGCATACTTTTCGATAGTGGAGCCGAGAAAAGTTTTGTAAGTCACAAATTTGCACACCTGCTTAAACAAAAACCATGTGCATTTGATAATTCATTCATGGTAGAAATGGCTAACGGGAAAACAGAGAGTACAAACTACATATATGTAGGTTGTACCTTAACTTTAGATGGCCATACTTTCAAGATAGATCTCATGCCAGTCCCAATTAAATGTTTTGACGTTATCATCGGTATGGATTGGTTGAGTCTTCTTCGCGCCGACATTATGTGCTTCGAAAAAGCAGTTCGTCTTAACCTTCCTAACAACGAAATCTTAGTTATCTATGGCGACAAACCGAGTACGAGCCTTCGCATCATTTCGTGCATTCAAGCCCAGAAGTGTTTGCGAAAGGAGTACCATGCATTTCTCGCACACGTCGTCGATACCAGTCAAGATCTGAAAGACATTCAGAACATTCCAGAAGTACGTGACTTTCCCGACATCTTCCCAGAAGAACTTCCCGGTTTACCACCGCAACGCCAAGTCGAGTTCAGAATCGACTTAGTGCCAGGGGCTACCCCCGTAGCCAAATCTCCTTATCGTCTGGCACCGGCTGAAATGCAGGAACTTTCCAGTCAACTTAACGAACTTCTCAAGAAGGGATTCACTCGAACAAGCTTCCCACCATGGGGAGCACCGATCTTGTTCGTCAAGAAGAAAGATGGATCGTTTCGCATGTGCATCGACTATAGAGAACTCAACAAACTTACCATTAAAAATCGTTATCCCTTGCCCCGCATTGACGATTTATTTGATCAACTTCAAGGAGCCAACTACTTCTCGAAGATAGATCTGCGATCCGGATATCACCAACTACGAGTGTTAGAGGAGGATGTTCCCAAGACAGCCTTCCGAACTCGTTATGGGCACTATGAGTTTGTAGTGATGCCGTTCGGATTAACTAATGCGCCTACAGTATTCATGGATCTGATGAATAGGGTGTGTCATCGGTACTTGGATCAGTTTGTCATCGTCTTCATTGATGACATACTCATCTACTCTCGAAGTAAGGAGGAACATAGTCAACATCTCCGTAAAATCTTAGAAACATTGCGATCGGAGAAGCTCTACGCGAAGTTCTCAAAGTGCGAATTTTGGATTCGGTGAGTCGAATTTTTGGGCCATGTTGTTAGCGAAGAGGGAATACACGTGGACCCCTCCAAGATCAAAGCCATTCAGAACTGGTCAGCACCGAAGACACCTACCGAAATTCGTCAATTTCTAGGTCTCGCTGGCGACTATCACAGGTTCATTCAGAACTTCTCCCGCATAGCAAAACCTCTTACGACACTGACCCAGAAGGGCGTAGCCTTTGACTGGGAAGAGAAACAAGAAAGAGCGTTCCAAACGCTCAAACGAGCCTTGTGCACCGCACCAATACTGTCCCTCCCCGAAGGGATAGAAGACTTCGTGGTCTATTGCGACGCATCAAACCAAGGGCTCGGATGTGTTCTGATGCAGCGAGGTAAAGTCATAGCCTATGCCTCGAGACAGCTGAAGACACATGAGGTTAACTACACAACCCACGATCTTGAACTAGTGTTTGCTCTGAAGATCTGGTGACATTACCTGTACGGTACAAAAAGCACGATCTTAACAGACCATAAGAGTCTACAACACATTTTCAACCAGAAAGAGCTCAACATGAGACAACGACGGTGGGTCGAGCTACTCAGTGATTATGAGTGCGAAATTCGTTATCATCCGGGTAAAGCCAATGTAGTAGCCGATGCCCTAAGTCGGAAAGAATATACTGGTGGCAGAGTCAAATATTTGACTCTAACTATCCATTCACACTTGTCCACGCAAATAAAGGAGGCTCAGCTCGACACTTTGAAACCTGAAAACGTGGCGGGTGAATCCCTTAGAGGGATGGATAAGAACTTAGAAATCAAGGGTGGCGGAGCCTTATACCTCATGGATCAGATCTGGACACCGAAACACGGTGGCTTCAGAGACTTGGTCATGACCGAAGCTCACAACACTCGTTATTCCGTCCACCCGAGTTCAGATAAGATGTATCTTGATCTTAAAAAGTTATACTGGTGGCCTAACATGAAAGCAGATATTGCTACCTTCATGAGTAAAAGTTATACTGGTGGCCTTACGGTCCTAACTTTGAAAACTTTGGCACACACATAGCATAAATCACATAGAAATCACATCATGCAAAAGCATACAAAATACTCTGTCACATAACTCTAATTACCACTCTAGGTAAAGTATAGTGAGAAGACTCACCTCGGGTAACTCGGTAAAATCTCGAACTCTGTAAAATCCGATCTAGCCTCCGCCTAATCATATGAAATAAACACTCTAAATCAATACATCTCTTAAGGCTAGACTATTCCTCCTCTTAGTACTCTCAGAAGGGTAAAAGACCATTTTACCCCTCTCATGGCTCAAAGACCCTAAAGTTGACCAAACCCTAAAAGTCAACAAAAGTCAACTCCCCGGGTTACGCTGCGGGTACCACACATGTACGCTGGGCGTACCCGGTGTCTTCACAGAAAAAGGGGTGCGCGACCCCTTATGCCGTGCGTACTGGGATTACGTCCATCGTAACTCCCAGTTTCAGACTCTAAGCGTTTCTGGGTCTTAATCCGTTAAGACCCACGTCCAACTTCTAGATCTGACCATTTATAACCCTCTTAATCCATAAAGTCGGCGACTTTAAGCCTTTGCATGGCTGGACAAGTCACTAACACCCATAATACTCCACTTCCTAACACTAGAAAACTCAATACTCATGCATAACCTCATATCCACGACCAAGATGGAAACTTTATGGATTTATAACATAAATACCACTGAAATGGGACATATCTAGGTCCATGGAGCACATTACACTCATAAAGTCTCCACCTTTGGGACTTTTAACCCTAAAGTGGTCCATGAAACATCAAAGCAAAATGAAGAGGAAAGTTTTGAACTTTATACCTCCAAATGCAGCTCCTTCCTTTGTAGTTCTCAGATCCAAACTTGCACTTCAAGCTCTAGCCTCCACAAGCTCCTCTCATTCTTCTTCACTAACACACCAAGGCACTTTCAGCTCCAAAACACTCACTCTCAAGCTAAGGACGATTGGGAGGCTCTCTTAGGGTTTTACTCACTGATATGGAGGCTGAGAAATGAGCCTTAGCATCCATTATATAGTGCACAAGTCAAATATTAGATTTTGCTTCTGGATCCATTACGCCCAGCGTAACCCTGGGTATGCCCAGCGTACCCAGGCGAGTCTGCGTCCAAATTAAGCGCTCTAGTACGTGCCGCGTACCCCCAGTACGCCCAGCATACTCATTTGCTACAAGAACTCTTTCAAGAGACCACTTTTGACAACCTGACAAAATGGAAGTGTATAATAGCTTTACTTAAATTTCGGGATGTTACAATTCTCCCCCACTAGAACCAGACCTCGCCCTCGAAGTCTCATGCCGAAAACAACTCCGGATGCTGCTCTCGCATCTCTGACCCTGGCTCCCAAGTCAGCTCGGACCCCTTCCGGTGCTGCCACTGAACCTGAACCAGTGACACCTCCTTGTTCCTCAGAGTCTTGCCTTCCGGTCCAAGACCGCGATCGGTCTCTCAACATAATTAAGACCTGCATCCACCTGGATATCCTCTAATGGTACCACTTCCTACTCGTCGGCTATGCACTTCCTCAGCTGAGACACGTGGAAGGTATAATGAATCTGGATCAACTCCGCAGGTAGCTCCAATCGATATGCTACCCTGCCCACCCTCGCAATAACCTTGAACGGTCCAATATACCGGTGCCCCAACTTGCCCCTTCTCCTGAATTAGATCACTCCTTTCCAAGGAGACACTTTCAGGAGTACAAAATCTCCAACCTGGAACTCGAGCTCGGATCGACGCCTATCCACGTAACTCTTTTGGCGACTCTGGGCTGTCAGCAATCTCTGTCTAACCTGCTATATACGCTCTGTCATCTGAAGCACTATCTTAGTGCTACCCATCACTCGCTGCCTAACCTCTCCCCAACAAATGGGAGTCCGATACCTTCTCCTATACAATAACTCAAAGGGAGGCATACTAATGGTCGAACGGTGGGTGTTGTTATAAGAAAACTCAACCAAATGCAGATACGTGTCCCAACTTCCTCCTAAGTCCAACACACATGCCCGAAACATGTCCTCGAGCGTCTGAATCGTCTTGTCACTCTGTCCGTCCGTCTGCGGGTGGTAAGCGGTACTGAAATGCAGCCTAGTACCCAACTCCTCATGGAACCTCTTCCAGAACTTGGAATTGAAACGCACATCTTCATCCGACACAATCGAGATCGGTACACCATGCCGCGATACCACCTCTGTCACATACACTTCTGCCCCACCCTCAAATGGAACCCAAATCCGACGCTGGAAGGTCATAAGCCCCCGGCTATCGGCAATGAACTCTGATATCTGCCCAATCACTCGCTCTCGCTTGCGGTTCTCCGGTCTCATGGCCTCCACTTGGGTCTCCTGAATGGTGTCCAACACTGGAGTCATCACAATCAACCTCATACAAACATCTCTCAAAGCGGCATTCTCTGCCCTGCGACTCAAAGCATCGGCTACCACGTTAGCCTTGCCCGGGTGGTACAAGATCTCACACTCATAATCCTTTACCACGTCCAACCATCTCCTCTGACGCATGTTCAGGTTGGGCTGATCCATCAGATACTTCAAGCTCTTGTGGTCCGTGTATATGGTATACCGAATCCTATACAAATAGTGACGCCAGATCTTGAGGGCGAACGCCACAACCCCCAACTCCAGATCATGCGTAGGATACCTCGTCCCATGAGGCTTCAGCTGCCTTGATGTGTATGCTATCACATGCCCTCTATGCATCAGCACCGCGCCCAGACCCGATATCGATGTGTCACAATATACCACAAAGTCCTCCATTCCCTCCGGAAGGGCCAACACTGGGGCTTCACACAATCTCCGGCGAAGTGTCTCGAATGAGGCCTACTGCTCTAGGCCCCAACTGAAAGCCACACCCTTCTGGGTCAGCCTGGTGAGAGGAACCGCAATCCTGGAGAAATCCTGAATGAATCTCTGATAATATCCGACCAACTCCAGGAAACTCCTGATCTCCGAAGGGGATCTCGGTACCTCCTAGCTCATCACCGCCTCAATCTTGCCCGGATCGACCAATATCCCATTCTGGTTGACGAGGTGCCCTAGAAACTGGACCTCCCGTAACCAAAAATCATACTTGGAGAATTTGGCGTACAACCTCTCCGATCTCAAACTCCAAGGAATTCCCTCAAACGCTCCTCATGCTGCTCTCTGGACCTCGAATACACCAATATATCATCAATGAACACGATCATCGAATGATCCAACATCGGTCTCCACACCCTATTCATGAGATCCATGAATGCCGCCGGTGCATTGGTGAGCCCGAAAGGCATCACCACGAACTTGTAATGCCCATAACGAGTCCTGAACGCTGTCTTCTAGATATCCTCATCACGCACCCTCATCTAATGATATCCGGACCTCAAATCAATCTTGGAGAACCAAGATGCACCCTGCAACGGATCGAACAAATCGTGGATCCTCGGTAAGGGGTAACGGTTCTTGACCGTCAGCTTGTTCAACTCCCGGTAATCAATGCACATCCAGTGTGAACCATCCTTCTTCTTGACAAAAAGGATCGGCGCTCCCCACGGTGAGCTATCGGCCGTATAAACCCCTTCCCCAACAGCTCCTAAAGCTGCAAGGACAACTCCTGCATCTCTGGAGGTGCAAGGCGATAGGGTGCCTTGGCGATAGGCACTGCCCCCGGAACCAAATCAATACAGAACTCCACCTGCCTCTCGGGAGGCACACCCGGCAACTCCTTCGGGAAAACATCCGGGAACTCACGCACTATCGGGACCTCATCGACCGACCTCGGTCTCTTTGCACTTATCCTCGTATCCATCACATAAGCCACATACGCACTACAGCCCTGCTGTAGATTCTGCCTTGCTCTCGCGGTTGAACAAAACGCCGACCCAGAAAGGGTACCCTCACCATAAACCGTAAGAACTCCCCCACTAGGTTCTCGTATGGTCACCAACTGTCGCTCGCAGTTGATAACAGCTCCAAATCTGCTCAACCAGTCCATGCCCACGATGACACAGACATCTCCCATAGCAATCAGGACCAAATCACTCGGAAACTCAACACCGGATATCTCGAGTACACATCCTCAAATCACATCAGTGGCATACACTGCTCTCTCGTCAGCTATGGAAACTCGCAAAGGTCGACTCAACGCCTCACGACAAATACTGATGTGCTGACTAAAGGCTAACGACACAAAAGACCGACTCGCACCCGAGTCAAATAACCCCAAAGCAGGCACAAAACACACAAGAAATGTACCTACACATACCACAATATAAGCATAACACCACAAAATTAGAATAAACATATGAAAGAATACATACCAGCCACAACATCGGGTGTTGCGCGGACCTCCTCCGCTGTCAACTAGAAGGCTCTCCCACGAGCCTTCGGTGCGTCAGCCTTCACTGGCCGACTCTATGTAGCTCGAACTATCGGATCCTAAGTCCTATCAAACTCAGGTGGCTTCGTGTTGCTGAACTCCCGATACAGCAACACGTCACCCCCCTGTGGCCCGGCAGCAGCAACGGCCGCAGTGGCTGTAGCAACAGCAACATCAGTAAGAGCAGCATAACCCTCATCAAAAGTCTCGATCAGGGTGGTCTTGATAGACCCGAACATCTCTGGAATCTCAGTGCGGATGGCAGCAGCCACCTCATCATGAATCATCTGGCGGAGTTCCTCATCGCTCACACCCCTTTCACTAGTCCCTAGCCTATGGCGTGTCCCCACCATGATGTCTCTCTAAAATACAACACAATATATCAGAGACTCGCTCGAGTGTACACACACTCGATATCCCAATCCTACTTGATCCCTGGTACCCTAAGTATTCTTACTTGGGCTGCGCACTGATCTGGTGCTTTCGGTAGTACGGGCCCAATACAACCGTCCACACCGCAACAATATTCACCCCAAGTCTTCCTCCTAGGATTCCAAATCCCAAGTACTCTACTCTCTCTATGCATAGCCTACTATCTAGCAGATCTCTCATAAGCTCCTCGCTGCTATCTATTCACTCTCAAGCATCTCCTAGCAGCAAAATCCCTAGGCTAAGGCATCACAAATCAGACCACTCTAGTCCTAATAAGAATTCCTAGCCTACTCTAGCATGCATATCATATCATAACGTATCTCATAACTCATAATGTAAGGGTATTTTGGGAAATCACCGTTCGGGCGCTGGCTGATCATACACACTGCTCTGCTCTGCTCTTTCAAAAACTTTTTACTCTTGAGAAAATTTTGTAAATTTTATTTTGAAAATCTCCCAAATCCTCACTTTGAGTTCAGTTACGCCTGAAGGTGTACCCGAATCCCTCAAACCAAGGCTCTGATACCAACTTGTAACACCCAAATTTTCAAAATAATTTTTCACATTTTATAAAACACATTTTCATTCATAATTGTTATAAAAACACGATTGTATCACATAGTCAAAACATAACATCACATCCCAAGATCAAAATATAAAAACTCCTCGTGTGTGTACTGATCAAGCCGGTGCCTTCCCGCGATCCTCACTGGTACCTGAAACACATAACACAACACTGTAAGCATAAATGCTTAGTGAGTTCCCCAAAATACCACACACAATACATATTAGCCACTCGAGGCTATAACTCTGTTTGACCCTCTGGTCAATGTGTCTCAGTGGGACCCTCCCATCCCATTGTAACGAAAAAAATGTGTCTCAGTGGGACCCTTCAGTCTATCTGGATCTATCCGAGCTTTCGGTATGACTGGACTGCCATACGAGCCTACAATCTATCCGGATCGCTCGTAGGGTATGTTGGCCTTCAGCACAACGCAGGACCGCCTCAACCCAAACATCAAGCAAATAACCATGTGTACATATAAAAGGAAATCACATAATAATCCATAGGCAAACAAATTTATCTAGTAGATTATAAAGCATAGCATCATCCTTACCAGGATATCGACCTAACCGGTCACTAACATAACATCATCCTATATGCCAGGATACCGACCTAAACCAGGTCACTAACATAGCATCATCCTATATACCAGGATACCGAACTAAACCAGGTCACTGACATAGTATCATCCTATATACCAGGATACCGACCTAAACCAAGGCACTGACATAATATTGTCCCAATTACCAGGACGCCGATCTAACAGATCAATAAGCACATCAACAATACAAGTACAAATATCAGATATAACTATCTCACAGATCATCGATCATAGCAATCTCTCATGACCAAGGTATCGACCTAACCAGGTCACTAACATACCAATCCTAATGGATCACATGAGCATAATAACATACTGTCTATTCTGATACCAATCTAACAGATCATAACCACACGTAGCATACTGTAACCAAGATAACAACTAAAAGGGTCGGCATTGGTGCCTTAGACCCTATTGATATAGTGAGGATAACTCACCTAAAATTGCTGACTGAAAAGATAAGACCAAGCCGCTCCGACCTCCGACACGATCGCCGCCACTGAACACTACCAAAGAACCAATTCCATAAATACTAGTATTACCAAAGTACCTTTGGAAGTCAAACTGGTCAACTCTTGGTCAAGGTCAAAGTCCTCAGTCAAAGTCAACCTTCCTGATTGACTCTACTCGCCGAGTCACCCCGTCGACTCGCCGAGTTCCCTTACCCAGAAAACTCTCAAGACACAATTTAACTCGCCGAGTCGCCCCAAAACTTGCCGAGTCCAACAATCTCTGAGTCCTATCTTGTCCAACTCACTGACTCGCCAACCGACTCACTAATATAAGGCTTTAACCAAAAGAGGTTGGGGTTCTGTGACCTGACTCGCCGAGTCCAAGAACAGACTCGCCGAGTCCAAGGCAATCTTCAACAGACTCGCCGAGTTGTTCTTCCAACTTGTCGAGTCCATGCACATGTTTATACAACTCGTCGAGGACATCCATGTGACTCGCCAAGTCTCTCCAGTTCTCAATCCATTTAGAGACGTTTCGAGCCATGCTAAGGCTCCAATCAGTAGATCCACCCATCTATAATCTATCCCTCACATAAAGTTGCAAACTTTACGTGAAACCAAAGAGATATAGGCCCAAAACACACTAGGGCTTGGGTTTTAGACAAGAGGGCTTCACCAATAATTCAATAACTAACGCTTTATGACTTTCTGGACCAATACAAGTCTAGATCTGAAGTAGAAACCTCAGATCTGGAATCCAAACCCGATGTGGATCTCAATCATACCAAAATGGCCCCAAATCCCATTCAAGAATAAATCTAGAAGCAACAAAGGAAAGGTAACAACTCATTACCTCCAAGATGTGCCCAAAACTACAGTAGATTCTGGATCTACACTACTTTCTTGATGCAAACCCTTTTGATCTTCAAGTTTCTTCCACTAGAACACCTCTCAAAGCTTCAATCTCCCTTCGATGGCCTTATACACACGAGCTAGGGTTTACTGGATCTCAAAGGGGGATAAGGGAGCTGAGGGGAGGACATTAAGTCCTTTAAATAGTGTGCAAACCCTAAGATTTGGGTTTTTCTCATCCCAGCACCAACTCGTCGAGTCCAGCTATCGACTCGGCGATTTGGCCATTTAATTTGCGACCCAAACCCGCTCCGACTCGGCGAGTAAGCATACCTACTCGTCGAGTCCCTTCTTCTAAATTACACTTTAAACTCTTAAATCGTACTTTTGAAATTCGGGTTGCTACACCCATAACTTTGTGGGCCCTCTGGCCCTAACTCTGTGGACCTTACGGTCCTAACTCTGAAAACTCTGGCACATACATAGCATAAATCACATCATGCAAAAGCATACAAAATACTTTGTCACATAACTCTAATTACCACTCTAGGTAAAGTATAGTGAGAAGACTCACCTCGGGTAACTCGGTAAAATCTCGAACTCTGTAAAATCCGATCTAGCCTCCGCCTAATCATATGAAATAAACACTCTAAATCAATACATCACTCAAGGCTAGACTATTCCTCCTCTTAGTACTCTCAGAAGGGTAAAAGACCATTTTACCCATCTCATGGCTCAAAGACCCTAAAGTTGAACAAACCCTAAAAGTCAAGAAAAAGTCAACTCCCCGGGTTACGTTGCGAGTACCACACATGTACGTTGGGCGTACCCGCTGTCTTCACAGAAAAAGGGGTGCGCGACCCCTTACGCCGCACATACTGGGATTACGCTCATCGTAACTCCCAGTTTCAGACTCTAAGCCTTTTGGGGTCTTAATCCGTTAAGACCCATGTCCAACTTCTAGATCTGACCATTTATAACCCTCTTAATCCATAAAGTCGGTGACTTTAAGCCTTTGCATGGCTGGACAAGTCACTAACACCCATAATACTCCACTTCCTAACACTAGAAAGCTCAATACTCATGCATAACCTCATATCCACGACCAAGATGGAAAATTTATGGATTTATAACACAAATACCACTGAAATGGGACAGATCTTGGTCCATGGAGCACATTACACTCATAAAGTCTCCACCTTTGGGACTTTTAACTCTAAAATGGTCCATGAAACATCAAACCAAAATGAAGAGGAAAGTTTTGTACTTTATACCTCCAAATGCAGCTCCTTCTTCTGTAGATCTCAGATCCAAACTTGCACTTCAAGCTCTAGCCTCCACAAGCTCCTCTCCTTCTTCTTCACTAACAAACCAAGACACTTTTAGCTCCAAAACACTCACTCTCAAGCTAAGGACGATTGGGAGGCTCTCTTAGGGTTTTACTCACTGATATGGAGGCTGAGAAATGAGCCTTAGAATCCATTATATAGTGCACAAGTCAAATATTAGGGTTTGCATCTGGACCCATTACGCCCAGTGTAACCCTGGGTACGCCCAGCGTACCCAGGCGAGTCCGCGTCCAAATTAAGTGCATGAGTACGCGCAATGTACTCCCCAATACGCCCAACGTACTCATTTGCTACAAGATGTCTTTCAAGGGACCACTTTTGACAACCTGACAAAATGGAAGGGTATAATAGCTTTACTTGAATTTCGGGATGGTACAATTCTCCCCCACTAGAACCAGATTTCGCCCTCGAAGTCTCATGCCGAAAACAACTCCGGATGCTGCTCCCGTATCTCTGACTCCGGCTCCCAAGTGAGCTCGGACCCCTTTAGGTGCTGCCACTGGACCTGAACCAGTGACACCTCCTTGTTCCTCAGAATCTTGACCTTCCGGTCCAAGATCTCGATTGGTCTCTCAACATAATTAAGACCTGCATCCACCTGTATATCCTCCAATGGTACCACTGCCGACTCGTCGGCTATACACTTCCTTAGCTGAGACACGTGGAAGGTATCATGAATCTGGATCAACTCCGCAGGTAGCTCTAATCGATATGCTACCCTGCCCACCCTCGCAATGACCCTGAACTATCCAATATACCGGCACCCCAACTTGCCCCTTTTCCTGAATCGGATCACTCCTTTCAAAGGAGACACTTTCAGGAGCACAAAATCTCCATCCTGGAACTCGAGCTCGGATCGACGCCTATCCGCGTAACTCTTCTGGCGACTCTGGGTCGTTAGCAATCTCTGTCTAACCTGCTATATCTGCTCTGTCGTCTGAAGCACTATCTCAGTGTTGCCCTTCACTCGCTGCCCTACCTCTCCCCAACAAATGGGAGTCCGACACCTCCTCCCATACAATAACTCAAAGGGAGGCATACCAATGCTCGAATGGTAATTGTTGTTATAAGAAAACTCAACCAAAGGTAGATACGTGTCCTAACTTCCTTCGAAGTCCAGCACACATTCCCAAAGCATGTCCTCGAGCGTCTGAATCGTCCTCTCATTCTGTCCGTCCGTCTGCAGGTGGTAAGCGGCACTGAAATGCAGCCTAGTACCGAACTCCTCATGGAACTGATGGGTTTTGAGCATTCTAACACATCCTAAGTGTACATGCAACCCTAATAACCTTGGATCTATGTTTGTCTAATTATCATGCAAAGTTGTTTTTCCAAGGTTATGAACCTATCTAGCATACATGGGGAACAATTTTTCTTTGTATAAAAGATAGAACTACATACCTTGTTGATGAAAGTATTCCTTGAAACCTTGTGAGGCCAGCACCTCAAGTGTGATGCTTCAAATGCTTCACACAACACCAAATGCAAAGTATAAACTTGAGAGAATACTCTGACACACTCAAAATCGGCCAAGCCCTCTTGTTTCACTAGTGTAGCCGATTTTGGGGAGAGACATGGTCCTTATATAGTGTGTTGCATTAGGTAAAACCCTAATGTAACGTGACTCTTCATTTCTCAATCCATGGGTTAACTCCATGGAGCATCCTATTGGTGGAACCCAACTTGATAATCCATGGAGCCTTTTAGCCCACTATATAAGATATGGAAGATTTACATAATCTACCCATATATTTAATTAGTTATCTTTTTGATCACTTAATTAATTCTAAATTAATTCTTGATCAAAACTAATTAAATAATATTATTAATATATTAGAACTTATAATATATTAATAAACCATATGTGTTATTTCTCTCATTTAGTTTATCCAATTGCATGGTGCCATGCAACCCAAATGGACCATGCCGGGTCGGGTCAAGTACATACCAAAAATAGTTATGGAGTTAGACACCTTATCCAACAGTCTCCCACTTGGATAAGTCTAATAACTATAACTGCAATACTTCAGGAACCGATCGGCAATCGTAGCTCTTTGAAGGTCTCTGATAAGATGTTGATACGCCATTTAAGATAAGTGACCATATAATCCTCTGTTCTAGATATCAGCCAGACAATTACACGGAACAATGTCTTACTTATTGTCCAGCAGTTTGTTTCCCGATTTCTGATTTGTTTGACAAAGAACTAAATTGAACACATCAATTTGGTTCTGACCGGGCCCGGTACTTAGGTCAAAACAAAATCATCGAGGGGCCCAGATATCAGCTTCTAATCCAAGAAGGAACGGATAAACTTCGACTCATATGTTTGTTCTACTACTAGTTGAATCATATACAAAAGCACGTTTTATAACATTGAGTTACCAATACGTTTTTGTACAATCAATGTATAACCAATTCATAGGAAACAAATCATATCTCTAGGTTTGAAGACTTATATGATATTACCGTCTCACGATTACTCGAGATAAAATTCCATGAAGTGATTCCAGTGAGCGTGGGTTGACTCCAATACTCAAAACTTATGAGTACTCATGAAGTGTTGTCTTATTTCTTGACACCTACAACCAACTTCGTGACAGTCTTACTTCATATCTACTTCCAACATATTACTGACTGTGGAAAATTTGAATAAAATGTAAAACTGAACATAATATTCTGGAAGTCAAAACATGCAAAAGTAATTATGGTAAACGATTGACAAGAGATAGCAACACTTTACTCATTAATAAACACAACTTTTATTCATCATCAAATGTCAATTACACTTTACAAATTTCAAAATTATCTAACTACTAAAACTAATATCATCCTTCAGCCCTATGCTACGAGCATGCTGGAGATGCTTAACCCTACTCAGTCCCTTCGTGAGGGGATCTGCTGGGTTCTCATCCGATGATACCCTCTTTGTCATGAGGATTCCTTCTTCTATGCGATGTCTGATAAAGTGATATTTTCTGTCGATGTGTCTGGATCTCCTGTGATCACTTGGTTCCTTGGCTAAGGCAACAGCACTTTCACTATCACAGAAAATTTCCATAGGCTCCTTTATAACTGGTACTATCCAAGGTCTCCTATGAAGTTCTTCAGCCAAATAGCCTCCTTTGCTGCCTCGCTTGCTGCTATATACTCTGATTCACAAGTAGAATCAGCCATTGTCTCCAGCTTGGAACTCTTCCAAGTGATTGCTCCTCCGTTTAGGTTGAAGACCCAACCCGACTGAGAGCGGAAATTATCCCTATCAGTCTGGAACCGAGCATCACAATACCCTACAACTCTCAAGTTATCACTCGTACCGAGGGTAAGGACCCAATCCTTAGTCCTTCATAAGTACTTGAGGATATTCTTTACCTCAGTCCAGTGAGCCTTGCCAGGGTTCCCCTGATACCTGCTAACCATGCTCAAGGCAAAGGCTACATCAGGTCGATTACAAGTCATATCATACATGATCGAGCCTACTGCCGAAGCATAAGGTACTCGACTTATTTCTACTATCTCAGCCTCAGTACTAGAGCTTTGTGTCTTACTCAGTCCGGCGTTACTCTGGATAGGTAACTCTACTTTCTTGGAGTTCTGCATGCTGAATCTCTTCAACACCTTGTCCAAGTAGGTACTTTGACTAAGTCTAATTAGTCTCTTACTCCAGTCTCTCAAGATCCTTATCCCTAGAATATAGGCAGCTTGTCCTAGGTCCTTTATAGAGAAACACTTCCCAAGCTAGGACTTAACTTCCTGCAGAGTTGGGATGTCATTTCCTATAAGTAGTATGTCATCCACATACAATACCATAAAGCTAACTATACTCCCACTAGCCTTGACATAAACACAAGATTCATCTCCACTCCTAGAAAAGCCAAATTCCTTGACCTTTTCATCAAAGCAAAGATTCCATCTGTGAGGTGCTTGCTTTAATCCATAAATGGATTTCTCAAGCTTACACACTCTATTAGGGTACTCGTTGCTGACAAAACCTTCTGGCTGACTCATGTAAACATCTTTAGTCAACTTTCCATTAAGGAAAGCGGTTTTGACATCCATTTGCCAAATTTCATAGTCGTGAAATGCAGCTATGGCTAACATAACCCTAATAGATTTAATCTTGGCTACTGGAGAAAAGGTCTCATCATAATCTAGTCCAGGAATTTGAGAGAAACCCTTTGCAACCAGTCAAGCCTTATAAGTGTGTACATTACCATCCATGTCGGTCTTCTTCTTGAAGATCCATTTGCACCCTACAGTCTTACGACCTGGTACATTCTCAACCAAGTTCCAAACTTGATTGTCATACATGGATTGTATCTTGCTATCCATAACCTCTTTCCATTTCGCAGACTCGGGGCCTCCCATGGCTTCTACGTAACTGTTAGGTTCATCCAGACCTACTAGTGGCTCATCACTAATAAGTGTCTCACCTTACGCAGTAATATGAAAACCATAGTAGTGCTCAGGTGCATTCCTATCTCTCGTGGAACGCCTCAGAGGTACAGACTCGTCAATTGACTCAACAGGAGTTTCCTCCTCAAGTTGAGGGCTAGGGTTTGAAGTTCCTTCACCACTTGACCCTTGAAGTTCTTCAAGGTCAATTTGCCTCCCACTATCTCCTTGGCTTATGAATTCTCTCTCACGAAAGACTCCTCTTCTTGCTACAAAAGACCACATTATCACTAGGTCTGTAAAAGAGGTAACCAAAGGATCTTTGTAGGTAGCCGATGAAAATACACCATTCACTTCAGGGTTCAAGCTTATCATGAGTCTCACGTCTCATGAAAGCTTCACAACCCCAAATCTTGATGTGGTCTAGTTTGGGTACTTTACCAGTCCACATCTCGTGAGAAGTTTTGGCAACTTTCTTTGTAGGGACTAGGTTAAGGATATGGGCGGCAGTCTCTAAGGCATACCCCCAAAATGAGATTGGTAGCGAAGTTCGACTCATCATGGAACGAACCATATCCAACAAGGTTCGATTACGCCTCTCAGCTACACCATTCAACTGTGGTGTCCTGGGAGGTGTCAATTGTGAGACAATCCCACATTCCCTAAGATAGTCGAGGAACTCTGAACTAAGATACTCACCACCTCGATCGGATCGAACCATCTTAATGTTCCTGCCCAATTGATTCTCGACTTCCTGTTTAAATTCCTTAAACCTTTCGAAAGTCTCTGACTTATGCTTGGTTAAGTAGACATATGCATATCTAGTGTAATCATCAGTAAAAGTCAAATAATAATGATTAGCATCCCTTGTGGCATGTTTGAATGGTCCACACACATCCATGTGCACAAGGTCTAACAAACCTTCACCCCTCTCACAAGAACTTGTGAAGGGTGACTTTGTCATTTTTCCAAGTAAGCATGATTCGCAACTATCATCTGACTTTAGGTCAAATGACTCCAAAACTCCATCCTTTTGGAGTTGGCCTATGCGTTTCTTGCTTATATGTCCAAGACGACAATGCCATAATGATGCTTTATCCAAGTTATTATTATTAATAGAATCAATACGCATCACATTATTTCCTAAGTTAGCTACAACAGACACAGCTTCGCACACACCATCACAAGGTAATGCTTTAAAATAAAGAACATTATTAAAGAAAGCATCAATAGAACCAACTTCATTATTAAATGAAAAGGTAAAACCTTGTTTATACAATGCATGAAAGGAAATAATATTTCTTACCATTTCTGGCGAGTAACAACATTTACTCAAATCTAAATTAAACCCACTACTTAGCGATAAAGTATAAACTCCAGTCTTGGTGACAGGTGTAACTTTCCTATTCCCCATGATTAAGTTTATTCTTCCTTGCCCCACATTCTCACTTCTTCTTAGTCCCTGCAAGTCACAACAAATATGAATACCACATCTGATATCAAGGACCCATGAGTTAGAATAGGGTGAGTTATTAGATAAGATAGTGTAAATACCTGCATGGTTAGGTTTGAATTTCCCATCCTTCACATCTTGCTGGTACTTTGGGCAGTTCCGCTTCCAATGTGCTTTTTCATGACAATAGAAGCATTCAACCTCTTTTGGGTCAGACGAAAGAGTGACGAAACCTTTCTTGGTTCCAGAAGAGGAGCCTTCAAGGGTCTTAGCCTTGGTACCCTTCGAGGGGCTCTTCCTCTTCTTACCCTTCCCTTTTCCGATTGCCAAGACAGGGGCGGAGTTAGTAGGAGTAGAAGTAACAATCGCCTTACCCTTAAGACCACTTTCTGCGGTCTTTAAGAGTCCTTGAAGTTTTCTGAGTGTGACGTCTTCCTTTTTCATGTGTTATGTCATCCGAAATTGATCATAACATGAAGGTAAGGAATGCAAAATGATATCTATTACAAGATCCTCGGGAAATTTCACATTAAGCTTCAGCAAACGGTCCACAAATCTTTGCATTTTCTGCATGTGGCCCGTGATGGGTTCACCATCCTTCATGCGAGTTGTTATCATGGAGGAGATGATTTCATACCTCTCTTGACGAGCACTTTGATGGTATATTTCAATCAAGTCTTGGTGCATCTCAAAGGGGTAGAAATCTTCATAGGATTTTTGGAGATCCGCGGTCATAGTGGCCATCATGATGCATGCCACTTTGGTGGCATCCCTTTCATGTGCCCTAAAATCAGCGATCTCTTGAGGAGTAGCAAGTGTCTCATCAATCTCCTTAAGCTCCTTATCGAGGACATATTCCTCGTCCTCGTAGCAAGTAATCATTCTAATGTTTCTGATCCATTCATTAAAGTTGGATCCATCAAAAGTGACTTTCCCACACAAGTTCATAAGAGAAAAGGAGCCACTAGGATTAGAGCCAGAAGCAGCGTTGTTTGCAGACATCTGGAAAAAGAAGAAAGAAAGGCTTAGCTTAGATATAGAGATAGTCCTTAATAAAACACCCAAATGTAGTAGTAAGGCTAGGACCCAATCACAATATATTATACTTAGAAGAGGTATGCCGTAATCTAAGTAATAACATATTTGAAAGGTAGGTGAATGACGATTCACCAATTTCCACCAAAGACGGAATATTAAAAATATTTAATTTGGTTCTTAGAAACTCCTAGATTCTTTTGAGATTCAATGAATTTTTCAAAGGCATGTTTTAATCTCGAGTGTGCCCTCCAAGTTTCGTGACTGGGATGCCGAGGATCACAAAACGAGGTGTGAAGTAACCATGCAAATCACTTGGTACCCTTAATGTTTACCCCTCAATCAATGTGCCGGTTAACCACACACGCTCCACCAATACTATGGTAAACATTAATTCACCCTTTACCTACCTTGTTAAGATCAAGCTAGTGTGTCGGTTAACCACACATGCTCCACTAACAACTTAGACAAAGTGTAAAGTGTAATTTCATGGATTAGCACCTTATTCACATTTTCCTAAAGTAACTAAGATTGGGGATTTAATAAAACATTTAGTTACTTTATAATTATCATGATACTTTTAATGAGAATTTATAAGTCCTTGTCCTACCCGTTCAGCTAACGACCCTCCACCAGTCAAGCAAGCGGTGGGTGAGAGTGGACACCCATTAAGTTGCCATTTTATAGACAACAACCTTATACCCACCTTATAGACCGGCTTTGTGAATGAGGCGTAGTAGCGATAAGACGACTTTGATATTATACATATATATATACATATATATACACACATATATATATATATATATATATATATATATATATATATATATATATATTATTAGCTTACAATATTATAAGTATAAAGGTTGAATTTTAACTTTTAAAATTCTAAGGGTTGGAACTAAAGTTTTAATCAAGACTTTACTTGTTCCAAAACTTGAGGGCAAGTTTTGTAAACTTTCAAAACTTTTCATTTCTTGTAACTTATGAGTTAAATAGAGTATTAAAAATGAAGACTCTTCATTTTTATAACCCATGTGTTCTTTTAATGGTTTTTAAACAAAGTGACTTTTGGTTTTCCATAACTTGAGGACAAGTTATGGACTCCATTAAAACATATAATGATGCTGAATTAATCTACCACATAGGTTACAAATAATTCCTATGATAATCTAAACATCATAAGATCAAGAACATGAATATGAATACTTACATGAATCAAAAATTACACTTAAAAACTTGTAATTTTGATAACTTGTTGTTGTAAATGGATTAGCATGAACATTACACCCACTAAAATAAGTTTTCAAGCACCAAAACAGTTTAGGGTAATGTTCCTAGTCCATTTCCAGCAACTAAAGTCGAAAAACTGCATTCTGAGCCTCCTACTCGCCGAGTGCATGAACTTACTCGGCGAGTAGGTTGAAGATTCACATGAACTCGGCGAGTGTCCCATGGACTCGGCGATTTCATCAGGCAGATTGCACAAAATCGACTTTTTCCAACTATTTAAAACAAATATCAAACAAACAAGCCTTGGATCTGATTACCACTGATGGGTTTTGAGCATTCTAACACATCCTAAGTGTACATGCAACCCTAATAACCTTGGATCTATGTTTGTCTAATAATCATGCAAAGTTGTTTTTCCAAGGTTATGAACCTATCTAGCAGACATGGGGAACAATTTTTCTTTGTATAAAAGATAGAACTACATACCTTGTTGATGAAAGTGTTCCTTGAAACCTTGTGAGCCTAGCACCTCAAGTGTGATGCCTCAAACGCTTCACACAACACCAAATGCAAAGTATAAACTTGAGAGAATACTATAACACACTCAAAATCGGCCAAGCCCTCTTGTTTCACTAGTGTAGCTGATTTTGGGGAGAGACATGGTCCTTATATAGTGTGTTGCATTCGGTAAAACCCTAATGTAACATGACTCTTCATTTCTCAATCCATGGGTTAACTCCATGGAGCATCCTATGGGTGGAACCCAACTTGATAATCCATGGAGCCTTTTAGCCCACTGTATAAGATATGGAAGATTTACATAATCTACCCATATATTTAATTAGTTATCTTTTTGATCACTTAATTAATTCTAAATTAATTCTTGATCAAAACTAATTAAATAATATTATTAATATATTAGAACTTATAATATATTAATAAACCATATGTGTTATTTCTCTCATTTAGTTTATCCAATTGCATGGTGCCATGCAACCCAAATGTGCCATGCCGGGTCGGGTCAAGTACATACCAGAAATAGTTATGGACTTAGACACCTTATCCAATTTGGTGATAAAATCCATGGAAATCTTTTCCCACTTCCACTGGGGAACCTTAATCGGCTGCAACTTGCCATGCGGACACTGGTGCTCATTAACCTTGCGACAGGTCAAGCACCTCTCTACAAACCAAGCCACATCCCTCTTCATACAGTGCCACCAATAATCTATTTTCAGGTCCAAATACATCTTAGTGGCCCCGAGATGGATCGAAAACCTCGATATGTGCGCCTCCTCCATCAAGATAGTACATGCCCCACCCTCAAATGGCACCCAAATCTGGCCCTAGAAGGTCATAAGCCCCCGGCTATTAGCAATGAACTTTGATATCTACCCAATCACTCGCTCTCGCTTGTGGTTCTCCGGTCCCATGGCCTCCACTTGGGCCTCCCAAATGGTGTCTAACATCGGAGTCATCACAGTCAACCTCATACAAACATATGTGACAACCCGATATTTCAAGACAATATGATGGAACACAAGTCAAATTTAGGTCAAAATTTAACCTTCCTAAAATCTTATTTGGGTTAAATAAAGTAGTAGGAATCATATCAAGGTTTTCATACATATAAAGAATCCAAAAATCCGAGTTATAACGAAGAAGTTATGACCAACCGAAGATTCTCGACAAAACCGGCAATACTAATAAACGTAAAATACGAAGTTTCAATACAATAGTTTTTAGCCTTAGGTATCTAAATAAAAGTTTTAAATATCATTAAACCGTAAACGTACAGATATAACAGTAGACAGCTAAAAACTCTAAATAGAGATCGAGAGACTATTAGCCGACACAATCTAAATGAGAATCTAAGGGCTCAACAATACTAGCGCAACGGTAAAAAGTCTGACGAAAATGGACGTCGGATGAAGAAGTTATGGAACTTTAACGGACTTTTCCTGTCCCGACCTATTAAAAATATAATATTAAAAATAAACTCAAAACTAGCCGACGAAGTCTAAACGAAAGTTGTAGATCGTAGTCTCATCTTCGCGTGGATATAAAGAACGTCGAAAACGGAGTTCGTATGAGGAAGATATGAATTTTTGAAGTTTACTAATTAATTAAAATATAAATTTAATTAAAACCCGGTATTATCCGAAGAGTGAGTCAGCGGTCCGATCCTTCGTACGCCCCGCGTACCCTCGTACGCCCAGCGTACTCGGATGCTAGGCTCCGGTTCGTCCACGTCGCTCCGATGTTTCGACCGAGGATGCGGTCATCCATGACGTCTCGTACGCACGGCGTACAAGCGTACGCCCTGCGTACGCGAGGCTTCCGGACCCTATAAAAGGGATGCGAGGGTGCCGGCCAATTTTGCTCATTTCCTTCCTTTCTCGCGCCGAAGCTCTACGTTTCAACCCTCGGAGCCATCCCAAAGTCCCGATTTTCATATCCAAGTATGGGATGAAGTTTTACGCTCCCGAGATTCCCGAGATTCCCGAGAATCTCGAGAGATCCACTTCCTCGAGTAGAAGTTCTGCTCGGTTTTCGTCTCGCTTTCTTCAATCAATCAAGTGAGTTCATACCCCTATAATCCACACTTTTAAATGTTTTATAAATGTTTTTATATGCTTTTAAGGGGGGGGGGGGGGAATACAAGTAAAATACACGATGATTATTATATGTTATATAAAGTTTCATTATACATTTTTATCAACGGAATCACATGTGATTTATAACTATTATAAAGAAACTTTCGTATGCAAAATGTATCACGATAACATCATATCTTTTGAAATGAAAAGTGTTGTTATTTATGTATAAATCAAACACACTGCTTATACTATATATATATGTGTGTCCATCTTAGGCACTACAAAAATTATATCTTTCATAACAAGTGGGAATTTCACTAGGGATTACTTTACAAACGAGACACACTTTTAGAAAACTATAATAGGTATAGTTTTATGAGAACATCACGAACTTTTATATACTAGAAATACTATTGCAAGGAGATACATTCATATACAAGAATAAACGAACATTTTCATAGATACTTCAAATAGTTTTCACAAAGGTTTTTACATGTTGAAACACTTTTAGAAACTGTCTTACAAACTGTAGGTTTCCTTTTGAGTCTGTTATATTTGTATTTTCAAACAAAGGTTTTCTCACACTTAAACTGTATTGTTAAACGGTCTTTCTAACCGATTTATGAACTGACATCAAGTCATAAATTCCTATTTATTAAACTTTTCAGAGGTTCTACAAAACTTCTTTTATGCTTTTATATTATAAATTGCATGCCTCTATAGGTATAGTTATATAAGAAATGTTTAAAATACTTAGGAAGGCTATCCACCCTGTTTCCTTTTCCTCGATTTGGATGTGGTCTGGTGGGATATCGGGTACTCTTCCGAAGGTCATTTAAATATTAGTTATATATCATGTGTACATATATGGTCATAAATGTTCCATCAGTTAATTCAGTTCCGATACTCTTGGGTAACAAGGATGTATAAACCTACTTGGACACTCATCAATTACATTCTAGTAAACTATTATAGGAATAGTTTAGGGTATACAAAACATTATCTCTATTACAAGAAATTACACCAGAGTCAGTTCATTCATGAGTCTAGACTACATGCTATATGAAAGGATACTCTTACAGAGATTCCGCTTACATGAATACGATTACATAGATATGCTTAGCTGAGTACATTTACATAGATCATATATGACGAGTTACTACTACATATGATATGTGTAGATACTGTTATATAGATCACCTTCTTATCTTTACCTTGTGATGCAATCACATAATCGACGAGATGAATTGGACTTTATATCCTAGTACCAAAGGATACCTTGAGGGACTAACCATTCCTATAGCCACTGTTAGCTACAGAGGATGATGACATATCTACGGATGTCTACGGTTGATCAGTTTATGGCGAGTTTCCACGCCGTGTGTATCTTTACTTAAGGGACTAACTATTCCTAAACCCATCTGTTAGCGACAGAGGTAAATGCACATCTACGGATGTCTACGGTTGATCAGTTTACGACGAGTTTCCATGCCGTGTGTATCTTAGTACCAAAGGATACAACATAAGTTATTATATTATTACTTTTAGAGTTTTACAATAATAGTTAAACAGGAAAAAACCGTCACATTTTCAAGAGATGCGTACTTTCAAAACAGTCAGGTCTTAGTAAAAGACTACTTTCAAAACATTCGGGTCTTGGTAGAGGACTACTTTTATACTAGTAGGAAATATGGGATTTTCTAGAGTTTTCATACTTATACTAAATGTTTCATCAATCATTCACTAGTCTTTCATATCAACTAATCAAAGTAATGACAAATAGACAGGTGCCGATGCAAGGTTTATAGAAGACAGAGCAGTCAAGACCCGTCTTTTATTTTGATCAGTTATCATGTTGTCTTGTACTATAAAAGAAAACACTTGTAACTAAAATTATACTATTAATGCAATGGATGATGTTGTTGCTTTTTTACCACTTTACATTTGTTGTGATGCATACATGACGTCCTCCGCCCCAGAACGTTTCCGTCGTTCTCGGATTTGGGGTGTGACAACATCTCACAAAGCGGCACTCTCTGCCCTGCGACTCAAAGCATCGGCTACCACGTTAGCCTTGCCCGGGTGGTATAGGATGTCACACTCATAATCCTTTACCACGTCCAACCATCTCCTCTGACGCATGTTTAGGTTGGGCTGATCCATCAGATACTTCAAGCTCTTGTGGTCCGTGTATATGGTCCACCGAACCCCATACAAATAGTGATGCTAGATCTTGAGGGCGAACACCACAACCCCCAACTCCAGATCATGCGTAGGATACCTCGTCTCATGAGGCGTTAGCTGCCTTGATGCGTATGCAATCTCATGCCCTCTCTGCATCAGCACCATGCCCAGACCCGATATCGACGCGTCACAATATACCACAAAGTCCTCCCTTCCCTCCGGAAGGGCCAACACTGGGGCTTCGCACAATCTCTGGCGAAGTGTCTCGAATGAGGCCTGTTGCTCCGGGCCCCAACTGAAAGCCACGCCCTTCCGGGTCAGCCTGATAAGAGGAGCCGCAATCCTGGAGAAATCCTGAATGAATCTCCGATAATATCCGGCCAACCCCAGGAAACTCCTGATCTCCGAAGGGGTCTCGGTACCTCCCATCTTATCACCGCCTCAGTCTTGGCTAGATCGACCAAGATCCCATTCTGGTTGACGAGGTGCCCTAAAACTGGACCTCTCGTAACCAGAAATCACACTTGGAGAATTTGGCGTACAGCCTCTCCGATCTCAGAACTCCGAGGAAATCCCTCAAATTCTCCTCATGCTACTCTCTGGACCTCGAATACACCAATATATCATCAATGCACACGATCACCGAACGATCCAACATCAGCCTGCACACCCTGTTCATGAGATCCGTGAACGCCGCCGGTGCATTTGTGAGCCTGAAAGGCATCACCACGAATTCGGTTGAAGAATAGTTTTCGGTTTCTAAAGATTCAAAGGTTTTCGGTTGAAGAACAGTTTTCGGTTTCTGAAGATTGAACCGAAAACTAACAGTTTTAAATGAAAAACTTAAATTTTCGATCCGATTTTGATTTCCACACACTTGAAACCTAAAACACAGCTTCCAAACAACTTAGATCTGAACAAAAATCAATTTAAGATATATTTTCGGTTGATGAAAATCAAACCGAAAACAATAAGATTTTAACTAAAAAGCTGAAATCCAAGCAGATCTCGATTCCACACGATGCAAACTGTGATCTGATCTTCAAAAATCGAACAAAATAGGCTTCAAGAGACCTATAACATGAAGAACATGACTGTGAAGCAGAAAACTGAATAAACACACTTGATTGACACCGGTCTTAGCTCTGATACTAAGTGTAAGGTCCTAGATGGAAGGATCTTCACCAATGATCAATCATGCATAAGAAAACAAAGAAGAAATGGAGTAGAAGATGAATGAAATTGAGCTTGCATATGATTTAACACTTGAAACCGTCCGATACAACTCAGGGACCGAAATCTAGCAAAGTACAATTGTTACTCTACCCTGACAGCCTGACACATATATATACTGACAAGGACCAAAAACATATTTTGGTTAGCAGACCGAAAACTGGTTTTCAGTCACACCTTCACCAAAAGCTTCCTAGACCGAAAACATCAAACATACACAAAAGACTCCAAAATACATTGACAAATGCCCTAACTCATCCATATATTGATGCCTAGCCCAAACCATATATATTGGCCCTTCAACACCCAAACATAAGCAACAATTCAATGTAAATAAAGATATAAGGAGAAGATACATACTCGTCACAACGTCGGGAGCTACACACACCTCCTCTGTCGTCAACTGAAATGCCCTGCTCTTTGCTCTTGGCGTATATGTCTGGCCCTGCCTGCTGGTGGTAATCCTCAATGTCGTAGGAGCAGGTGCTAGCACCAATCCTGCTGCAGCTAAGCTCGAACATTGGGCCTTTTGTGTCCCCTACGATTGCACTGAAAGAAAATCAGATCAGATACCATAATGATGAGGATGGTAGCAGTACAATTGCTGCTGATGTGACCAGTTCGGCCGCACTTGAGGCAGCCGAAACCCATCCTCTACACGTCCCCTCGTGCGTCTTTCCGTACTTGCCACAACGGCTACGGCCATGCTAGCCTCTCGATCTAGAATCAGATACCTTGGCCGTCTTTCCCGAACCCTCAACACTCACAGGACAATCTGGCTTCCTCTTTCTCTCCATCTCCAAGGTAATCCCCTTCTCCCTAGCCCTCACTATCATGTCTTCCAGCATCTTGCAGCTGGATCGGCTAACAAAATGTCAAATTTCACCCTTCAGCATCTCGTGGTACTAGACCTTCTTCATCTCCTCATCCGCCACATACTTCAGAACCAAAAGGGCCCTCTCCCTAAACATAGTGGTGATCTCAGTCACCATCTCAATAGTCTGACGGAGATCCTAAAACTCTTGCTCCAACTGTTGCACCTCGATCACTGGTGCAAACTCGGCTCGGAACCTAGTCGAGAAATCACTCCAGGTCATCAACTCAATAGCATCATCTCCTACATCATATCCTACCTCCTCTCACCAATCACGTGCCCTGTCCTACAGGAGGCATGATGCCAGTTTGACCTTGTCCCCCTCGGGACAAAGACTGGTACAGAAGACGTTGGCAACATCTGCCAACCACCTGCTGCTCGCAATGGGGTCCCTTTCCCCATGATATTCTGGTGCTCCACATGCCGAGACTCTCTGAAGGTCAAAGAGTGCGTCCCGGTCAATGCCACAATGTCAACGCAAAAGGCGCTCAACCTTTCATCAAGAATCTCCATAATACCCTCCTTGACTGTGCCAATCAGACAATATGAACTCCATCGTCTGGTCATCAAGATGCTCAACTCTAGAACCCAAGCCTGAACCCTCCCGAACACCGGAACTGCCCACTAGCATGCCTCGCAATACCACCATACTGAAAATAGACCAACAAACTATCAAAACAAACATCAAAATGTATATCGGAGAAATCATAACTACACAAGCTCTCTGGCTTCATTGCAACCCCCCTTGAATCGAGTATGGATCCTCTGCTTCCATTACTATGGCCCCATACTACCTTCTACATCTATCCGTACTTTCCTCATGAAGTGCCTTAAGTCAGCCAAATTGCTCTATAGACCACTCATGCCCAAGGCTCTGAACACTAAATCTCGTCCTAGGTTTTCTTGGGGCAACTCCACACCATTATCCGCCATCAACTATAGAAGGAACTCACAATAACATCCTTTAACTAGCTCACAAATACAATTAGATATTACAAAAAGTAGTTAATTCTTCGAATGAGTGGTCTTTCCCCACAATGGTTGGACTCAAACAAGAGTTGCGCAATAGAGCTAAACCTAACCTTCTGAAATTATTTAGTTTCTACAATATGTAACTTATCATATTCGCTTACTAACTAACTGAGATTAGCAAAAACTCCTAAAAGCACAAAGCAAGCAACACTCGAGCATCAACTAATCAAAACTGAGCATAACCTAATCAGGCCATCCTATCACTGACTGGTCAGTACTAGCATGCAAATATATAGGCTCATATAACAGGCATACAAAGGCATCTCCCCTAAATCCTTAGCCATAATCTAGCATGCGATTCACAATTTCACATTTCATATCATATATATAAACAGATATGAGTATTTTGGGATAACTTACTTATACTCGGCTGATTGCACACACCACACCCTTTCCTCTTTTAGAAATCCTTTTATAAAATGAGTTTCTTTTGAAAATTTCTACCAAGCCCTTAGTTTGAGTATAGACACACCCAAGGGTGTGCCCGAATCCCTTAAACGAAGGCTATGATACCAACTTGTAACGTCCAAAAATATGGTCCAAAAAATTTCAATTTAATAATAGATAAAATAATATTTTCCCATAATATCCAAACAGTTGAAATAAACCAATGTATCAATTTGTCATAAATAAGAGTAAAACATCATAACAGAATACAAATGGTGTGTGCGATGCAATCACCCCGAGCTCTTCCCCTTGGAACCGAAAGTTCCTGAAACATAAACTGAAAACCGTAAGCACAAATCTTAGTGAGTTCCCCCAAAATACAACATAACAACATGCAATAAAAAAATAGTAGGCCCCACCCGACATCGAGCTGAGCTCGGTAAAATGGAACTACCCAAAGTACAATAACATATATCAAATAAACACATACACATGCAATTATCACAAAGATACATAGCATATAAATATTCATCAGACCCTGCCTGTCATCAGGCCTTAGCCCAAAAAGCATATAAACACAAGCACATGCAAGAATCACAAAGACAACTAGCATACTAACAACATAACATACAAATGGGCCAACATTGCTTCCTTCGGCCCGCTAGACACAGTAAAGAAACTCACCTTGAATACAGAAAGGTAGCTGAACGGATCTCGACTCCGAATATCGACTCTACTCAACCCCTAAACATAAAAAGTTTCCTTAAGTTTAGAACAAAATGCCCAAAAGCCTCTTATAGGTCAAACTTGGTTAAAGGCTAAAGTCAAAGTTTAAGTCAACAATTCGAGTTGACCCAACTAACCGAGTTCATCATACACTCGTCGAGTTTATCCATTAGTTTGCAAAGTCGGGAGAAATCGATAAAACTCGCCGAGTTCCTCCACAAACTCATCGAGTTCGCTAGAAATTCAACATCTTAATCCATTAAGTTGTCCTTAACGAAACTAAGAGCTTCATGACTCAGATTTTATCTGAAATGGCATCAAGAAGGCTAAAGTTTCCAACTTTACCCCTAAGAACCACCAAAATGAGTTCAAAACCCAAACCCTAGGCTTAAAAGGGTAAGAGCTTAACCATTAAGCACTAAAGCACCAAAGGTATAACCCCAAATTTTAGATATGGCCCTAAAAGCTGAAGGACCACGTAAAGTTTCCAACTTTACCTTCAAGTATGCTTAGAAGAAGCTCAAATGCTCAAAAGAAGCCATAAAATGGACTTAGTGGATGCATGGAGCCCTTAAGAGCTCATGGGAATCATAGATCTTAAAAAATAGCACTTGGGACGTCCTACATCCCCCCTCAACCACCCAAACATGGGCAAAAGCATAAAAACTAACCCAAAAAGAGATCTAAGCCAATATTAAGCAAGGTTAGAACTAAATACCCGAAATGTGCTGGAAATAGAGCAGAGAATCAAGATCTAATAGTTCCTTCTAGAACCACAACCATGCACCAAGCTTTTCTTCCTTTAAATAGCTTCAAACACACCAAAACACACTCACAAAGAACTTACAACACCTAAAGGGGCTCTAGGATTTCAAGATTAGGGTTAAGGGCTATGGAGTCTGGAAATGAGGCCAACACCTAGGACTTAAGGCATTTAAATAGGGTGTAAAACCCTAAAATTAAGGTTTCCTCCCCTGCTGCCAACTCGCCGAGTTGAGGCGCGTCAACTCGTCGAGTTGACTCATTAAACTCCACGACCAAAACAATTTCAACATGTCGAGTTAAGGCTTCCAACTCGACGAGTCCTCCGGGAAAATTGCAATAATATGAATTAAAAACGTACCAGAAACAAGGTGTTACATAAAATGTCTTTACTCAGTGTACGAGTCATCCTAAAATTTTCTCAAAATTTATTGACTGCCAAAAAGTATTTTATATGAGTTATTTGTAACAGCCCGGATTCCCAGGTATTATTTATTTTGTTATATTGGTGTTTTGTGGGGGGACTCGGCGAGTTGGAGCTCAAACTCGCCGAGTATGATCGCGGTTTGGGTCCGGGTTCGCATCCGGACTCGGCGAGTCCAAAAGGTGGACTCGGCGAGTCCATGCTGTTTAATGAAACCCTAATTTCCAGGGTATGAGACCTATTTAAGGGGGCTTATGGCCGTCATTTGCGGCCACCAACCCCAGAGAGAACCCCTAAAGAGTCCTTGTGCGTTTTGTGAGAGAGAAGAGGAAGATCCTTGACTAATTGTGGGTGTTTTTGCACATAGAAGAGGATCAAGGAAAGAGGAGACCAAAGAAGGTGCTAATCTAGTGATTTCTAAGTTCATAGACTTCATTTGAGGAGGATTATAGCTCGGGGGATTGAGCGCGAGTGATTTCCGGGATTTGCGAGTTAGCAAGATACACGAAGTGAGTCTTCTCACTATACTTTACCTTGAGTAGGTAACCAGAGTTATGTGACAGAGTATTTGTATGCTATGTATGTTATGTGTTGTACTGCATTATTTCTATATGATTTATGCTGTGCATGTTTATAGAGTTGGAACCGGAAGGTTCACAAAGTTAGAACCAGAGGGTTCACAAAGTAGGGTCCACGGACCCACATAGTTATAGCCTCGAGTGGCTAATATGTGTTATGTGCGGTATTTTGGGGAACTCACTAAGCTTTGTGCTTACAGTGTTGGTGTTATTGTTTCAGGTACTAGTGATGACCGTGGGAAGGCGCCGACTTGATCAGTACACACACACGGGATTTTATGTTATCAGATCTTGGGAATTTTATATAGCATGGATTGAGTTTCAAACATTAATGTTTTTATGAATGTTAAATGATTTGTGTTTTTATAAAATGCGAAAAAAATTGTTTTGAAATTTACGTTGTTACAAGTTATTGTTGTATTTTCTTGCAATAATTATAAAAATTCAGGAAATGTAATTTATTTTCTGAAAATTTCTATAACTTCTCATTTTGATGGAGGGATTCTGGAAAAAATCAGATTTGGACAGAAAATGAGTTTTAGATATTCATTTGTGAATAAATCCATTATGAACATATTTGAAGCTTTCTAACAACATACTTTGATCATCTAACATTTAAGCTTGAAGATCATCACATGCATATTGATTTGAAGGCTATTCATGAGTTTGAAATGTTCAAAAGTTGCTTTTGAAAGAAAACTTAAGTATGTGGTGATTTTCCACCAAAACTTGTAGAAAAGTGCATTATATTGATTTTGACTTAGGTTTAGGTCATGAGACTTCATCATTTACAACTTGCATATTGTCGTTGGGTGAAATCCTACCACCATCTTCATCAAAACCGTAGGTATGTGTGTGTGTTTATATGTGTTCATGATCTTTCATTAGAGTGGTGTAGGAGAAGTAGAAAATGCAAGAAAATCATGAAATTTTTGAAGGAAAAGTGAAGGAAACCGTGTTTACCTAGATGAACATCTTTAGATGATAAAGATTTTGTATAAAATAGTTGTTCTTAGCTATCAAAATTTGTGAGTTAGAGAGAGAGATGAGATAAAATGGAATGGTGATGATGCAGAGTGTGAGAGAGAATGAGAGGAGATTAAGTGTGGGAGAAGAGAAAAACAATTGAAATTTTTGGGGAAACGGTTGTCTTGGTGGAGGGGGAGCTGGGAATTAAATAGGAGACAGGCTATTTTTTATTATTTTTTTGAATTAATTCCTTAAATTTTATAAACTTTCTTTCAAATTATATAAAATGTGTATTTTATATAAATTTTGTTCACAACTCTTGGATTTTTAGCTTATAAGTGTAAAGTTAATGTTAATGAATTAATCTAATTTCCTTGATTATATTTCCACATTTTAAATATATTAATTTGATATTATAGTGTTTATAAATTTTTTTATGGGATTTTAATATAAAACTTCATAAATTTAAGTTTTTATGACTTTTAGGGTTTTAAGGAATTTTGTAAATCCTTGGATATCAAAATTAATTGAATTTTGAGACTTCAAACTATTTTAGAGTTTCATAACTCTTATTCATGTTAGAAATAATGTTTGTAATTTATTTTTGTCGGTTTATTGGCATTTCTATGTAGCGGATCCGAGATTCAAATGAAATTGAAGAACCAAGTATACTAGTCCTAGTTTTTAACTTTGACTTAAGTTCCTACAAGACTTGGACCTAATCTCTACTACTAGGTCTAGTGTATGTTGTGTCTACATGAATGTACAAAGATGCTCGAGTTAAAGAATGACTCGAATATGGATAATCACTACAATTAAAGTAGTTGTAGAATCCACATATCAATGTGAAATCTAAGTACACTACCCTTCGTTTCTAATTGTTTCCAAATTTCTAGTAGGTCATGACTTATCTTCTAGCTACCAAGTATCGTATGTGCCGTGCCTATACGTGCAACTAAGTTTATTCTAATCTAGAACTATCTCGAATGTTAACGGTTGTCACACTAGTATTTGATTTTACTATTCCAATATTTTTAGCTCATACCAAATTCAGATTCGCAAAAACTGACGACTCGGAACACGGTTTTTGCGAAACTTCGAATGTTGTGTCATGGAGATCCGTATATCGGATTTGAATTCTGTTTGAATATTTGAAATCATTACGACGGTGATATTTTCTAGGCACTTTTGAAATATTTTTACGAGCTCTGAAACTGATGTCACATAAATTGATGCAGTTGAAAGATCTAGCATGCTCAAAAATCATATTTATGTGATATTGTTAATTAACATATGATACTACTAAGTCACATTAACAATAACTTGATATAATTGATTATTTATTAGAAATTGATTTTAATAAATATTCAATAAACTCTTATAATTAAATTAGAAATTATTTATTTCTAGGAAATAATAATTTTCATTAGCAAGTAACATTACATAATTCATATAGTATGAATTAAAAAGTCATGCACAACATTTTAGACTAGATAAATCTTTTTATCTTTTACCAAAAAGTTAAAGTTTATATTTTATAAACTTGGTTTATAAAATATAAAGTTTTTGTCCTCTTTTGACTTCTTAATTTCGAAATTGAGGTAGAAGAAAAAGAGATATGGTTTGTAGCTTATTTTAATATAGGGACATACTTTAGAAATACGGGATTAATGTATTACAAAAAGAAGACATGCTTTTTTATTACTTAAATAAAAGCACGACTTTCATGATTGTTTAATAAAAAGAAATGAAATCATGGCTAGTCTTACAAGCTTGAGAGACATGTTTGTCTAAAGTTCTAAATGGTTAAGGACTTATGGACTTTTTCTTAATGCTATAAATACTAGCTTCATGAGATTTTCATTCTTGCTTTTCTTTTGGACACAAAACTATGAATTGGAGAGAGAATGCATGCTCTCTCTATTTTGTTTATCCTTTTGAAGATATTAATTACTTTTATACTGTCTTGAAGTTCATACTTTGGTTATGAACTTCAAGCTTAAGAGTTAAGAGTTTTTTCTTACAAGACTAGCATCTTAAATTAAGTTGACTTCTTGTTGGTGTTTCAAAGGTTCCACATTCTCCATCAACTTCCAAGCCTCCCCTTGAGGATTCAAAGTCTACAAAGGTTGTTAAAAAATTCTTCCTCTTTGTTGCTTGTTTTCTTTCCAAACTTTGCAAGAAGATCCTTAGTGGGTATAAACTTGGTTTATGTTTATTCTAATTTTAAAGTCTTCCGTTGCTAAATCTTATGTTTTTGAAACTATTTTTTTGAATAAAAACCCAACAACTAGTATCAGAGCCACTTTGCACGTTTGGTTAGATTTTTTGATTTTTGGAAATCTTGGTTTTTGGAGAATAAGGATAACTTGGTTTGTATAAAAACAGTTGTACATATTTTTTAATGACAGCTTTATAATTGTTATTTTTTATGTGACAAAAGTTTTGTGCATCTTTTGTCATTTAAAGTTGTTTTAGAAAAACAAAGGTTGTTTAATGTGTATGTTGATATGTATTATGTGCATAAACTAGCCAAGGACCATTATGTTTGTTCTGTTGGTTGTTTTATAAAAATGGTTGTAATAATTTATTTATTCATATTGTATGTAATAAATTAAATAGATTAGTTTTCTTGGTTTATATTTGTAAAGTAATAGATTAGTTGTTACAAAATAATTTATTTGTACAAAAATGTATCAAGAAATGAAGTTGAAACCATTTTTGAAGAACAAAGAGGACTTTTTGTGATTAAGAAATCTGCTGAAAGTTTGTGACAGTTTCTGAGAAATGTCACTAATGTTGTTTCTTAAGGGCTGTTGGACTTTTAGTGGCAATTGCTGAAATATTGCTTTAAAGAAGCTTTTCCAATCTTTTGCAAGCAACGAGTGTTTTCTCAAGTGAAAGCCTCTACAACAACATTACAAGAAGATTTTTGGTCCCTTAAAATGTCCTTTCAGGAATGGAGTTGACATTTTTTGTGTTGGCTCACAAAAAATGTCATTAGTTGGCTATGTTTACGCACATATAATTTTATGCATGTTGTGTTGTTTCTTTTATGCAATTATTATGTGTGGTTGATAAATTAGTTTTTCACATTCTGAAATAATTTTGGACAAAATAAACATCACATGGATTTTGGTTATCAAAATTTATAATGTGGACATAAGATATAACAAGTTACTGGTTTAAAAATAAAATCCGATTTTATAATAACGTTACTAACATCAAATTTTGAAATACTCAAATATATGTTTTAAAATGGTGATTTTTATAACTTATACAAACTACTTACATATAAGTAATAAAATAAAGGTTTATTAAATATATAAAAGGTTCAAATGCACTTAAAATTAATATTGGTTACTAAATTTAAATCACGTTATAGCTTTTTATATAGAACCTTTACAAGTGATTTTCTTTTGAAAATTGGTACCATGGTTTGTTATATTCTTGTAATAACCATGATATCATTGATGGGTTTTAAGCAAAACATCATTCCTATGGTGTACATGCAAACCCTAATAGCTTTTGGATCTAGTTTGTCTAATGAACAGGCAATTGAATATCCAAAGCTATAAACCCTAGATCTATCAAATAAGAACTGAAATAAGGGTTTAGTAATTACCTTTGATTGTTATATTGCAATAACAATCAATTCCTTTCTTGGATTGGCTTTAGAAAGCTAAGTGTCTCAAGTGTTGCACCTCTAATGGAGTCACAAACACCACTACGCAACTTGGATGAAGAGGAGAAGAGAGGAGGCTGCCCAAAACGTCTAGAAACCCTAAAGGAACTCTTGTCCACGTTTTTGGGGCATAGGGGCCCTTTATATACATGTAGGCTATTAGGGTTTACCACTAGGAAACCCTAATTCTTAAGCCCTAAGGAGCCCATGGACTCCTTTAACATATCCCTTGGACGATTTCTAATGGGCTTTCAATAGAATTCGTCCAACCTATATATTATTAGGTGACCCATAACCCAATTATAATTATCTTACAATTACAACTCCAATCCCCTAAGCTTAATTAATCTCTTTTAGCCGCAAAATTAATTCTTGAATAATTCTTGACTAATATTAATTAAACAATATGATTTCTCTTTTAATATATTATTCTCATAATATATTAATAAATCATATTTAAACCTTTCTCTCCTTAATTCATCCTACATATTGCTATGGTGAAGGCAACCCAAAAGGACCATGCTCATAATCGGGTCAAGTACATACCAAAATTGTTATGGACTTAGACACTAATGCAACAGTCTCCCACTTGGATAAGTCTAATAACTATTTTCCGTATGACTTCAGAACCTGATTAGCAATCATAGCTTTCAAAAGCCGCTGTCAACTCTGATCTTATCAGATAGCGTGTCCTTTAGATAAGGGATCATATATTCCTCCATTCTCAAGATATCGTATAGACATAAGACATGAATTTTAATCATTCTCTCTATACAGTTTCCCGACTTCCGATTTATGACGACTGACAACAGACTACTATTGAACATATCAACTTAGTACCAGCTTGGCCAAACGCTTAGGTGTCATCACTAAATCATCAAGGGGCCCACAGATATCGCTTTTATGCTACTTTGGGTAAAAGGAATAAATAAACTTTGACTCAAATGCTCGCTTGCATTCACTGATCGAATCACACACAATAATAAGTTTTATGACACCAAGTTACTGGTGCGTTTACTTATTATCAATGTGCAACCGACCAACAAATAATAACTCACACGTCTCGGTTTCAAGAATATACAATATTATCGTCTCACTAATCACCCATGATAAATCCATGAAGTGATCCAAGTGAGCGTGGGTTTAATCCAATACTCTAATCTTATCAAAGCACTCATGAACTCTGCAGCAAATTTGTGCCATGTCTAAACACTTCAGACAATCTACAGACAGATTCATGATAGTCTTCTTTCATACCTACTTCCAACGTATGATCGACTGTGGAGGTTCGAATAACCCAGTTATTCTGGAAGTCAAAACATGAAAACCGAAACACAACAATAATACTTAATCCTATATGGCCCCAAACTCGTGAGAGTAAATAAAACACTTCTATTTAACCACCATATTGATTACTCATTATTTATCGTTTACTGTTTCAGAAAATCAACTTATTACTCAAATTACAACAATAGTTGCCCCATGCGCAAAGCATGCACACTATGTTTCCTATGGTCCTTACTTTGTGAAATAGATGAATTGAAAAACTTTTTCAATGATGCTCATCTCACAATTCCCAATCCTTATCATTAGTGTTAGAACACAAGGCTCTTGCCACTACTAGAATTTGCTAGATTCTAACATTTTATGCAACGATCCTTTCGCAAAGTCATAGCACAAAAGCCACCAAGACTTGCCCAATGAAATTACAAAGTACTCTATCAGAAATTGTTACAAGATAATTCCATAGACGTGAAGTCTCACATTCAAAGTACATTCCTTTGAACATCCTTCTTGCATAAAAGTTTCTAATCTAGACATAGATTCTCAATATCTAACTCCTAATATGGAAACATTTCCACATTTGCCGTATGACAACTCATTCTTAATAGAATCTTATCTATTCATAATAATGTCGATATGATCCATCCAACACCATACTTCCAACTACTCACAAGCGACCAATCCTCAGCGAACTTTGGATCGTCCTTTGATAGTTGTTTAATTATTTTAGTCAAAACCGATTCTAGTCCTTTTTCCCTCTTAATGCGCTAGACATTTGGAAAATTTTAGAATAGTCAAATATTATAGCATTTGCAATCGATCCTATACCCGAAGCGTATGGGACACGATGCATAATGTCTTACATAAAGATATGATACTTTATCAATCTTCTGCCATAATATTTTATGTGTCACGTTCTCACAATTCGAACTATGAAGAGGGATGCCGTAATCATAATCGAAATTTGAGAACACACTATGTATCCTTTGACTAAATTTATTAAAATTTCTCAGTCTAAGCTTTATATTTTGAAACGAAGTATAATATTCTCTCCCTTAATTATAGCAAAAAACAACTTTTCAACCCATGCAACTTTACAAATTGATTCTTTGTTTTTCTATAACTAATATTGCTAACTTGCAATACTTGCCATAATAATCACACAAGCAGAACACTTATGCTCCAACTATCATGATGATTATTACCATATAAGCATAACTCTTATGCTCCCACTAGCTTTGACATGTATTCAAAAAACAGTTGAACTTCTAGAAAACAATGCCTATTGAATTTCTGAAGTTCATATTTCTAATACCAGATGCTTCGATAAGCCTTTATCTAAGCTTCCTAAATGTATATACCTTTGCCTTAGATAGCTCATATGTGTGAATAAACAATTGAGAACTTATATCAATAAGTACCAAATGTTAGACTAATTGCCAGATCTCACAATTCGAACTATGGAAAGGGATGTCGTAACCATAATCGAATTTGAGAATACAATTTTCACAATTGCTATCTTCTTAAAATCTCTCTTACTGAAATCATTTCCTCACAGTCATTTTCATGAAGGAGGGAATCTTATGACACTTAGATTTTATGGTGTATGAGTTCCTATCCATGTGAATTTGCCAAAACCAAGTTTGCGACAAATCCAAACTCATATGGATTGAACTTTCTTGACTTCTAGCCTTATGGTAACACGAGTGCCCACCATGTCTTCCAAGTAGTTTAGCAACTTACATATGAATGTACTTTCCATCGATCAAGGCGCTTTATCTTTATGCATTCAAATGAGAGCTCATAGAACTCACATACATAATTAACTCAATTGGAATGACATAGAAACAAAATAATGTCAACACGATAGGTTGTATACCTCAAGTCGTGTGCTAGTGATGATTGATAAGGTTTATTCTTGATTTGTTCCTGAAACTTTTTCAAAAAACATTAAAACTCCCACTGACTCCTTGACATATAAGGTTCTCTTATCAAGAAACTTTTCTTGACAAACAAATATTCAAGAGTTAGTGTAGCTCTTATCAAGACAAAACACTTCACATAATTGGTTGTAGTTGGTCTTTGTCTTATCCGAGACAGCACAACTTACCCATTTCAAATGTGCAAGAATAAAAAAACTTTTCCAAATTCCACATTTGATGAGTGTTATAAACCTACTAAAGGCTTGTCACTCAATTCACAATCTTGGAGTATGACTCTAAGATTCGATATTGGAACGAAGTGTGAGTGACTTCTTGATTTAACCATTTCCATATTCCTGATTCCTCCTCTTAGACATACAAATGTACTAAGACTCACCTAGAGGATTAATTGAGATATGGTTCTTAATCATTAAGACTTTATCATAAAACACAATAAAAGGTACTCTCCCTTCTTCTTAGAATAGAGAAACTTTTATCTTTCTGCCTTCTTGATTCTTTTTATTCGTTCTGCCATTATTGAAACCTTTCCAATCAACTCAGAATTACACTTAATCTTATAAATGTAATCATATTTACTAAACTTTAGTAAATCATGACGAATATGTTTATCTTTCTTTGTGGTGGACTTGATCAATGCACAACCTAGTGTACTTGATCTCCTAGTCCTTCATTTGACACTTTGCCAAAGAATTAGTCTAATTTCCAAATATGAAGTTTCTCATTCATCACACAACCAAGTTGTATGATTCCAAGTTTCTGTCCAATTGAAACTTGGGCGATGAGAAACTCTCCCTATTTGATAAATTCTTGACATATTCATAAATAACATAATTAAGAATCAAATCCATTATTGCTAATAATAGAAACCTTCAAACATCAATTTTTCATACACACCGTTGTAAGGATAAATAAATAAGACAAAATCAAAATTTATTTTATTGCTGAAAAATTTGTCATTACAATGTAATTCAACTGAAAACGTATGTTATTACATATTTCTTAGCAATCTATTCTAACTCCAAGTAGTAGCTCAAGCATCCAAAATCTTCATGCAATGTGACTGAAATCCATTTCTTCATGATTAGATTCAGCTCACTTCTTCCCTTAGGCTTCCTCTCTTTTCTTCGATCCTCCAAAACATCAAAATGTAATCCTATCACATCATGTATTAAGAATCTAGAATAGGAACTTAAAAGAGTTAGATAATGGATTTTACCTGAAATAGATCCATACGTCTTGACTCTCCCATCTCTTAGATCTCTCAGGTAAATAGGGCAGCTTCGTCTCCAATGCCCCTTCTCTTGGCAATAAAAGCAAATGGACACCTTTGGCACATCACATCGGATAATCATAGACTTAGTTCTTTCTGGACTTCCAATGTTGCCAGTGTCCATTGAAGTTTGGGAGTTTGATTCCGTAGACAAATTTGCTTGATCAGCATGCCAAATCATTGCTGATTCAGCAACTATAAGCAAATAGGTGAGATCAATGAGGGTCACGTCATGGTCCATCATATAATACTCTCTAACGAACTCACTATATGATTTAGGAAGTGACTGAAGAACCCAATCAACAGCCATTATTTCTGAGATATCGACACCCAACATCCTTAACCTAGCAATGTGTGACTTCATCTCTAAGACGTGTGTACACATAGACTTTCCATCTTCATGCTTAATCGCCAATAGGGCTTGAGTGAGCTTGAATTTTTCAAGCCTTTGAACTTGTGGGTTAGGGAGAATAATAGGAGGAGGTGGAGGAAGTGAAGCATGATCTCTTGTTCCTTGATCATATCGTGGAACATCATCTTCATTTGGAAAACTTGTTCCAAGGAATTTGGTAAGACCATGATTTTCATAACTAAACATCTACAAAACAGGAGAAAATTCAGGTTAAGTTGATTAAAATTCTTGATGTAACACCCAAATGAAACATCTTGCTAGGATCCAACACAGTACTCTACAACCTAGAAGAGGGATGACGTAATCTAGTCGCAAAATATTTGAAGGTAGGTAAATGACGATTTACCAATTTCCACCATGACAAACGAAAAAGAAGTATGAATTAAAACTGCTAGATCTTTTGAGATTCATTGAACTTTTCAATGGCATGTTTAATCTCGATTCTGCCCTACCATTTGTGACTAGGATGCCGAGGATCACAAACAAGGTGTGAATAACCATACGAATCACGTGGTGCACCCAATGCTACTATCACCTCATCAATGTGCCGATTAGCCACACACACTCCATTGATATATGATAAGCATCGAGTCACCCTTTGTCACCAATGTCATCCCCAAATTAGTGTGTCGGTTAACCACACACGCTCCACTAACGTTTGACAAGGGTACGAAGTGTAATCCCATGGATTAGCATACAATTTCACATTTTGCCTAAAGTAACTATGATTTGGGAATTTGTATAAGCATTTAGTTACTTTGTACTTCATTATACTTATAATGGAAGGTTTCTGTCCTATCCTACCCGTTCGACTAACGACCCTCCACTAGTCAAGAATGCGGTGGGTAAGATTGGATACCCATTCAATTGCCATTTTATAGGCAATTTCCTTAAACACCCCTTATAGACCAGCTTCATGAATGAGGCCTACTAACGGTAAGACTGACGGTTTACTTATACATATATATAATATTAGAGTTTTAATGTTATATATAGTATAGGGTGAATTTTACATTTTTAAAATACTAGGTGGTTCAATTTAGTAAATTATACTTTTAATTTAATTAAGTAAACCAAAACTTTATGGGTTTATTAAATCACTTTTAATTATACACTTTAATTAATTAATAAAACCATTAGGGTGTGATTTGAACTTTTCAAATTACTAGGGTTTTAGAATTTAACATTTCAAAATTAAAATTTTAATCAACTTTTAAATTCCAAAACTTGAGGGCAAGTTTTGAAACATTTCAAAACATTAGGATTTAGAATTTAAATATTTCAAAATTAAACTTTTAATCAAAATTTAAATTCCAAAACTTGAGGGCAAGTTTTGAAACTTTTTAAAACTTTAGGTTTTAACTTATTCAAATTTCAAAAACAAAACTAATAAGTTCAAATTTAAACTATAAAACCTAAAGGGTGCAATTTGAAACTATTCAAACAAGGCAATTATCTAATTTTGACCTAGTCAAAAATCTAGCAGGATAATTCATCAAATAACTCAAATAATTAAACATTATGTTATAAGGTAACAAATATTTGATTAAATGGTAATTATTTACTATTTTGGTAAGGATATTCACCCAAAATCAATAAAAATCGGATTTTTTTAATTAAAAAACGTTTATGGTAAGTATCCCAAACCAAAACAGCAAGAAAATCGCCAAAAAACGCTGCCAGATCCTCGGACTCGCCGAGTCAGCCTGAATTGCCGAGTTCATCTACTTACTCGCCGAGTCGGACAAGCAGAAGCCAAAAAAACTTCATTTTCCAAGCAAAAAACGATCAATTAAGCATCAAATTCACTAACAAGCAGCCCTAGGCTCTGATACCACTGATGGGTTTTAAGCAAAACATCATTCCTATGGTGTACATGCTAACCCTAATAGCTTTTGGATCTAGTTTGTCTAATGAACATGCAATCGAATATCCAAACTATAAACCCTAGATCTATCAAATAAGAACTGAAATAAGGGTTTCGTAATTACCTTTGATTGTTATATTGCAATAACAATCACTTCCTTGCTTGGATTGGCTTTAGAAAGTTTAGTGCCTCAAGTGTTGCACCTCTAATGGAGTCACAAACACCACTAAGCAACTTGGATGAAGAGGAGAAGAGAGGAGGCTGCCCAAAACGTCCAGAAACCCTAAAGGAACTCTTCTCCACGTTTTTGGGGCATAGGGGCCCTTTATATACATGTAGGCTATTAGGGTTTACAACTAGGAAACCCTAATCTGGATGCTTAAGCCCTAAGCAGCCCATGGACTCCTTTAACATATCCCTTGGACGATTTCTAATGGGCTTCCAATAGAATTCGTCCAACCTATATATTATTAGGTGACCCATAGCCCAATTATAATTATCTTACAATTACAACTCCAATCCCCTAAGCTTAATTAATCTCTTTTAGCCACAAAATTAATTCTTGAATAATTCTTGACTAATATTAATTAAACAATATGATTTCTCTTTTAATATATTATTCTCATAATATATTAATAAATCATATTTAAACCTTTCTCTCCTTAATTCATCCTACATATTGCTATGGTGAAGGCAACCCAAAAGGACCATGCTCATAATCGGGTCAAGTACATAACAAAATAGTTATGGACTTAGACACTAATCCAACAATCATATGTTTTTAAAACTAGAATTATAAAACATATAAAAGGCCCTTTTACAAACCTCAAATCTATGCAATCCTTTTTGAAGAGCATTCGTACATCTCTTGTATGCACTTGTGGGATAAAGGATACATAACTGCTTAGTGTTATCTTTTGATGGTTGGGGTGTCTTCCCGATTTCTATAACCAAGTTATAGGCCGATTACACAAGTTTTTTGAATTGTATGATTTGATCGGAAATCTTTTGTGATAAAGGATACCTAAGCAAGAGAGTCCCGAGGCATAGATGAGATTAAACATTTTTAATTAAATTTGTTATTAGGGATCCTATAAATCTAGGAATTATATAGTAAGATATAATTGATAATCAATATCTACCGGGTTGAATTCAAATGAATGGGATAAAGTATACCTAACCATTCATTTGTTTTGCAACTAGGATCCAAGACTTTAATAATTAATGTTTTTGGAAACTAAAAGTGTATTAATTATTAAAGAGTTTAAATATTGAAAATACTAAATGAATTTTGTTAAAATTTTGTAGTGAAATAATCCATTCTCATTACCATGAATCAATATTTTTTCTTTAATGACTTAATGAAACAATAATATTCACTAGATACAACTTCAATGAATGGGTTCATGTCTTAAGAGACAATCTCTCAAGAGATATGAAATTGTATACACTTAAAAGTCCTAGTCCTAAACTATTTGCTTTGAGCAATAAGTCTGAACATGATACCTGGTAAAGGCATCACCATGATGTTAAAGATGTTTCTAACATCAAACTATGAATAGTTCAAGGCCTAAAAGAGTCACCTTGTGTGATCTAAGAGGCCTATATTTTATGTACTGAACACCTTTAAGCCCAAAAAATCAATAAGGCCCATATTGATGGATCTTGTTTCTTTTGTGGAGAATTGGACACTGGAAGAGGATCTGCTCCTCTTATCTGGAAAGAAAGTCTGGAAAAGACTAGTATTTCAAGTATCTACTGGATAGAACTCATACTTTTCATATAACACTCAAGTAGTTGATACTTAAATGTTAATATAATATTTGTAAATGGTTTGCAGATATTTACAGAAAAGAAACCAGTTGAGCATAGTCAAGTTGAAACTATACTCTCGGAGTTTAGTTTATTAATTATTCTAGGAACATAATGTACTTGTAATATAAAGAAATGTTTGTTTTGGAACATTGTATGTTTTAAATTTAGCTTGTCTAAATATATGTCTCAGTTAATTTATGAATCATTGACTATATAATTAAATCATTTTTATAACGATCACATATATCATAACAAGCATGTCATAAAACTTTATAGTATTTCAAGGATTCAAACTATTACTATGCATGCATATTTATATTTTTAAATACATAAAGTTTATACATGTACATATGTTCATTACTTTGGAACGAACCTATTTATAAAAGCAAGTACGTTACACTTTTACATACATAACAAGCATACTCCGCTTTTATAAACTTTATTCAATGAAATTCATTTTGCCTAGTGACTTAATCACAATTAAGTTAGGGCTGAGAGGTATTCGCATACTTTAGTTAAGGTCTTTTTAATGAGACTATATTCATTAGTTGAGTCTAAACAATTAGCATATCCACACTACTATAACCGTTAATCTTTGGAGCGAGATATATATGTATAGATATATACGGGGTTCACATCCCCAACTGCGGTTGCTAACTACAACCTCAACCAATCAATCGAAGTAGGTGGTAAGTGTTTGCACTTGTTACTATAACGACCAATGAAGCATTGTAGGGGGTACATTCAGTCACATAACTCGGTTATAGGACTCACTCTAAACATTAACGAGAATCTCTCTCTATCTCTATCTCTCTCTCTCTCTCACTACAAACCATGGGCTTGGTTGCTTTCAAAACGATTTTAAGTATGGATTTACTTATGCAACTGTACAATTTGGTTTTCAAGTATATTCAAGGATTCTTTACAAACACACTTTTAAGTGTAGATTTACTTATACAAAGATACATTTTGGCTTTTAGAGATTCTTTACAAACACAGTTTAAGTATGGATTTACTTATACAAATATACATTTTGGCTTTCAAAGACTCTTTGCAAACATAGTTTTAACTATTGTTATACATACAAAGAAAATACTTTTTAGACTTTTTAAAAGTATTACTGTTGTTAGCAAAAAACCTGTAACTCTCACCAACCTTGTATTGACCCTCAAATTGACATGTATTTTTAGGAAATCACTAAATAGACATTCAAGATAGATTGGATTATAGGTGACATAGTTTATTAGCTATTGTAATATCTACCTATCTATTAAGGAAATTGATGTACTATTATTATTTGTAAAAACCTTGTATTCATAAATCAATATGGAAAAAGAATGCTATTTTATTTATTGTTGTACTTGTGTATATATTTAGTTTACCTATGATCCATGAACTAGTCACACACCATGATGTGTTCCTCCGCCTCAGCCGGGGGTGTGACAATTCAACTTCATGTTGTATTCATCTAATATGTTGAAATCTCCCTCAATATCCCTAAGGTGGTCTTAAGCTCTTTTGGATTTGTCCACCATGTCATTAATGTATACTTCCATGGTGTCTCCTAGTTTGTCTTTGAACATTTGATTTACCAATCTTTTATACGCTGCACCTGCATATTTTAGACCAAAGGAGATATGAATATAACAATATATACCTGTAGGGGTTATAAAGTTAATATCTTCTTCAAATGGTTCCATTTATATTTTTTGGAATCCAGCTGAGGCATCCATGAATGTTAGTAATTCATGGCCTGTCATGGCATCTGACATAGAGTCTATGTGTGGCAAAGGGAAAGGATCCTTTGGTAAAGCCTTATTAAGATCTGTGTAGTCCACACACACACTCTCCATTCGCCGTTCTTCTTTTGTACCACCACCACGTTGGCTAACTACCTTGGAAACATTACCTCTTTAATCATTCTTGTCTTAAGAAGTTTTTCAACTTCCTCTTGAATGATTTGGTTTCTCTCAGGTTCAAACTTCCTTCTATTTTGATGTATAGGCCTGAAAGAAGGTTTTATATTCAGTTTGTGAGTTATAATTTTTATCTATATATCTTCGTGTTTCCATGCGAAAGTCTTTTTTATGTCTTTTAGGAACTGTATTAGGTCCTGGTCGATTTCCTCTGGTACTGGAGACCCTATAAGTACTTTAGCGTCAGGGTCCTCAAGTTTTAAGGGTACTTGTTTTAGATCTTATTCTTCAGCTTCTAGTACGTCTTGTGCCCTTTTCTTTAATTGTTATGCTTTTCTTGGTATTATGGAAGGCTACATCAAGGTCTTGTTGTTGGATAAGGTGTCTAAGTCCATAACTATATTTAGTATGTACTTGACCCGACCCGGCATGGTCCATTTGGGTAGCATGACATCATGCATTTGGATAGACTAAATGAGAGAAATAACACTTGTGGTTTATTAATATATTATAAGTTCTAATATATTAACAGTATTATTTAATTAGTATTGATCAAGAATTAATTGGAATTAATTAAGTGATCAAAAGATGACGAATTAAATATATGGGTTGATTATGTAAATCATTCATAACTTGTATAGTGGGCTAATGCTCTATGGATTATCAAGTTGGGTTAAAACCCATAGGATGCTTCATGGGAGTTACAAACCCATGGGTCATGGAAATGAAGAGTCATGTCACATTAGGGTTTACATGGTGTACCCCTAGATGTGACACACTATAAAAGAAACATGATATTATCCAAAGTCGGCCACTAGAAGCATACGATAGGGTAAGCCGATTTTTGCAAGTGTCATATATTCTCTCAAAGTTATTCCAAAGCATTTGGTGTTGTGTGAAACATTTGAGGCATCACACTTGGGGTGCTAGGCTCTCAAGGTTTTCAAGGAATCAAATCAACTACAAGGTATGTAATTCTAGCCATCTTTTATGTTAAAAGTTCGCCATGTATGCTAGATAGGATTATGAACATTGGAAATCATATTTTGCATTTATTTTAGACAAACATAGATCCAAGATTTTCTAGGGTTGCATGTACACTAAGCGGTGTTAGAATGCTCATAACCCATCAGTGGTATCAGAGCCTAGGCTTGTTTGTTAATACTTGATGCAAAATAGTGTAAAAATCGAATTCTTGATCTGTCTGCACAGGGGAATCGACGAGTCCATGGGGGGGACTCGACGAGTCTAAGTGAAACTGCATCTAACTCGGCGAGTCAGTTTGTGCACTCAACGAGTTGGCCAGGCAGAGTGCAGAATTACGATTTTTGCTACTGGAAATGGACTAGAAACATTACCCTAAACTGTTTTGATGTTGTAAAACTTGTTTTAGATGGTGTAATGGCCGTTCTAATCCATTTACAATGGCTAATATCAAAATTACATGATTATATGTGTTTATATGTTCTTGAAATTTTGATATGAATCTTCATGTTCTTATGAGTTCTTGATAGATCATATGAATTACTTGTTTAATGCTTAATTCATGATCTTTATGTGTTTTAATGGAGTCCATAACTTGTCCTCAAATTATGGATAATCAAAAGTCTCTTTGTTTTAAACCCATTAAAAGAACACATAAGTTACAAAAATGATGAGTCTTCATTTTAATAACTCATAAGTTATGAATTGAAGAGTTTTGTTAAGTTACAAAACTTGCCCTTAAGTTTTGGAACATGTAAAGTTATCTTAATAAACTTTAGTTCCAACCCCTAGATTTTTAAAAGTTAAAAATTGTGACAACCCGACATTTTGAGTCAATATAACGAAACACCAGTCAAACTTAAGCCAAAATTTAACTTTCCTAAAAATCTTATTTGGGTTAAATAATGTAGTAGAAATCGTATCAAGGTTTTCGTACATATAAAGAACACTAAAATCCGAGTTATAACGAAGAAGTTATGATCAATCTAAGATTCGCGGCAAAAACCGGCAACGTTGATAGACGTAAAACGCAAAATTTCGATACAATAATTTTTAGCCTTAGGTATCTAAATGAAATTCCTAGATTACGTTAAACCGCGATCATGCGTAAAAAGAACGCCCAAATCTGACTTCGTATGAGGAAGTTATGATTTTTCGAAGTTTCTAACCTAGCAGTAGACAGCTAAAAACTCGAAATAGAGATCGAACGATCTTTAGCCGACACAACCTAAACAAAAGTTGGAGAGCCCAACAATAGGAGTATAACAATAAAATGTCTGACGAAAACGGACGTCGGATGAAGAAATTATGGATTTTTAACGAGGATATCGTGTCCCGACCTATTAATTAAAATATAATTAAAAATAAAGTCAAAATTAGCTGATGGAGTCTAAATGAAAGTTGTAGAGTATTTTCTCACCTTCGCGTGGATATAAATAACGTCAAAAACGGAGCTCGTATGCGAAAGTTACGCATTTTAGAAGTTCTTGGCACGCACTTCAAAGTCTTATCCGACGGAGTACGCCCTGCGTACCCTCGTACGCCCAGCATACTCGGATACTAGGCTCCGGATAGTCCACATCGACCAGACACTTCGCCCGAGGATGCGGTCAGCAGTGATGCAAGCGAACGCCCTGCGTACCTTCGGAGTATGCCCCGCGTACGAGGAACGCCCCGCGTAAGTCCGAAGTACGCCCAGCGTACCGAGGACCTCCAGCTCCTATAAATAGATTGCGAGGGTGCCGACTGTTTTCACAAAAATACTTCATTTTTACACTATTTTGCATCAAGAATTCAATTTTTACACTATAAATAGATATGAAACCAGGAAGTCGGGAATCTAAGCCCCGACGAAGGTCCGAAGCCCCGAGATTCCCGAGAATCTCGTCACTTTCCGGTCGAGGTGCCGCACGGGAAAAATCTCGTTTTCTTCAAATCACGCACTTTCTTCGGTGAGTTCATACCCCTATAAACTACATTTTTAAATCTGTTATCAATACTTTTTATATACACTTTTAAGGGGGGGGGGGGGGGGGATACAAGTAAACACACGATTATTATCGTGTGTAACCCAAGTTTTCACTAAATACTCATTTTTATCAAGTAAATCATATGTGATTCATAACCACTATATGGAATCCTTCGTACGCAAAATATATCATGATATTATCTTATCTGTTGAAATTAAATATGTAGTTATATGTATACGAATCAAACACTTTATTTATACTTTGAGTATGTGTGTTCATTTATGTCACTACAAAAGTTACACTTTACATAACAAGTGAGCAATTCAGTAGGGTTTATTATATAACGAAACAAACTTTTGGAAAAACTATAATAGATTACGACAAACATTTTTACATGTTAAAAACTCGTTATCAAATTGTCTTACATACTTTATGTTTCCTTTCAAACACTGTTAGAATCGTGTTTCAAACAAAAAGTCTTATTATACTTAAAATTGTTCTTATCAAACAAACTACTTTCAAATCGCTTTATAAACTGACATCAAGGCATCATCTCTTATTTATTAAACTTTTATAAGATTTTACAAAACTTCTTTTATATTTCTATTGTCAAATGCACGCGTATATATATATATATATATATATATATATATATATATATATATATATATATATATATATATATATCATGTATACATATGTATACATAAAAGTTTCCATTAGTTGGTTCAGTACCTTTGGGTAGCAAAGGCATACTTCGGTTATACATGCACAATACTAGTAACTATAATAGGTATAGTTAGGATATACTACTTACCATTCCAAGTACAAGGAATTACACTAGAGTCAGTTTATTAATGAGTCTATACTAATACATTACATACTATATGAAGAGATACGATTACATACAATTACAAGGCATACAAATTTCAAGACATACAATTACAAGAGATACAATTACATAAGATAGTGTAATAGATATTCATGAAATTTTACATACTACAAGTACCATATCAAAGAGATATTTTCATATACAAGAACAAATGGACATTTTCATACGTAAATCTGTTTTATACTAGGTTGTGAGACTTTTCACGTACTTTCGAGTGTGCATTATTAAGTCCTGTATTATATACCATAATCCCTTGTAAGGGGAGCATGATACTTGTGCATAGATCTATACGGGATTGACAATCCCGCACCTAAACTGTTAGCTACAGTTAGACCGGCAGGTCTGGGGTGACAAACGTCATAACATTCCAACGCCTGAAAAACGTTGTTACAGGCAGTCTGGGTCATTAGCATGGTTATAAAACTCACATGGAGTATTAAAAACACGTTGATTTACGGGATTATCATATACCTTAGCGATTATAATTGTACACAAATCTACTATTTTAGATAGGAAAAACATCATGGTAGTTTCATTTTGGGACTTTTAATCTACCATCTACTTACAAACAAATATTGGATTTCTGAAACAAACATTCAAAACAGTCGAGTCTTGGTAGAAGGCTACACTTTATACTAGTAGAAAATATGGGATTTTCTAGGAGTTTCAAACGTTTATAATTACTTACAAACATATTCGTTGGTACAAACTTTCTTTCAAACATTTACAGGTCATTCTTTACAGCTTTACAAATCAAAGTCACATAAATACTTATGAATTCACCAGCATTATTGTTGATACTCGCTTTCAAAATAACTTGTATTCCCAGGATATGGATAGACAGGTACGACTACCAGGTTCTGTGAAGACGGAGCGATCAAGACTCGTCTTTTATTTTTAAATATTCATTTTTGTAGAATTTTACTATGAATGAACTCAAATGTAATTAAAATTATACTATTAATGCAATGGATGATGTTGTTGCTTGTTTACTACTTTGCATTGTTGTGATACATTACATGACGTCCTCCACCCCAGAACGTTTCTGCCGTTCTCGGTTTTGGGGTGTGACAAAAATCAACCCTTATACTTTATAATATTATAAGTCAATAATATATATATATATATATATATATATATATATATATATATATATATATATATATATATATATATATTTGTATAAGAGCAAGTCGTCTTACCATTAGTAGGCCTCATTCACAAAGTCGGTCTATAAGGGGGGTATAAGGTTGCTGCCTATAAAATGGCAGCTTAATGGGTGTCCACTCTCACCCACCGCTTCCTTGATCGGTGGAGGGTCGTTAGCCGAACGGGTAGGACAAAGACTTATAAAACTCTCATTAAAAGCATGATGAATATTATTAAGTAACTAAATGTTTTGTTAAATTCCCAATCTTAGTTACTTTAGGAAAATGAGAATAAGGTGTTAATCCATTAAATTACACTTTACACTTTGATTAAGTTGTTAGTGGAGCGTGTGCGGTTAACCGGCACACTAACTTGGACTTAACAAGGTAAGTAAAGGGTGACTTAAGGTTTATTATAGGTCGGTGGAGCGTGTGTGGTTAACCGGCACATTGATTGAGTGATAAACTTTAAGGGTACCAAGTAATTTGCATGGTTACTTCACACCTCGTTTTGTGATCCATGGTATCCCGGTCACAAAAATTGGAGGACACACTCGAGATTGAAACATGTCTTTGAAAAGTCATTGAATCTCAAAAGAATCTAGTAATTTCTAAGAGCTAATTAAAACCTAATAATTTATATTTCGGTTTTTGGTGGAAATTGGTGAATCGTCATTCACCTACCTTTCAAATATGTTATAGCTTAGATTATGACATACCTCTTCTAAATTATGATATATTGTGATTGGATCCTAGCCTTAATATTACATTTGGGTATTTTATTAAGGACTATCTTTATATCTAAACTAAACTTGTTCTCTTCTTTTCATATGTCTTCCAACAACACTACTTCTAGCTCAATCCCTACTGGCTCCTTTTCCCTCATGAACCTATGTGTGAGGGTCATCTTCGATGGTTCCAAATTTATGGATTGGATCTGGAACATCAAGATGGTGACTCACTACGAGGACAAGGAATATGTCCTCGATAAGGAGCTAAAGGAGATCGATGAGTCCACTACTACTCCCCAGGAGATCGCTGACTTTTGGACTCATGAAAGAGATGCCACCAAAGTGGCGTGCATCATGATGGCAACCATGACAGCTGAACTCTAGAAGTCCTATGAGGACTACTACCCTTTTGAGATGCACCAAGATATGATGGAACGATACCATCAGAGTGCTCGTCAAGAGCGGTATGAAATAATCTCCTCCATGATAACTACCAGGATGAAGGATGGAGATTCTGTCATGAGCCACATGCAGAAAATGCAAAGGTATGTGGATCGTTTGTTGAAGCTTAATGTGAACTTCCCCGAGGAGCTTGTAATAGATATTATTTTGCACTCCTTACCCTTGTGTTATGATCAATTCCGCATGACATACCACATAAATAAGGAAGAAGTCACACTCAACAAACTTCAAGGACTCCTAAAGACCGCAGAAACATGTCTTAAAGGTAAGTCGATTGTTAACACTCCTACTCCTACTCCAAACTCTGCCCCTGTCTTGGCAACCGGGAAAGGTAGAGGGAAGAAGAGGAAGAGCCCTTTGAAGGGTACCAAGGGTAAGAACCTTGATGACTCTTCTTCAAGTGGAAACAAGAAAGGTTTTGTCACTCCTTCTTCTGACCCAAAAGAGGCTAAATGCTTTTATTGCCATGAAAAGTCGCATTGGAAGCGGAACTGCCCAAAGTACTAGCAAGACATAAAGGATGGGAATGTGAAACTCACCCATGCAGTTATTTATACAATATTGTCTAATTACTCACCCTATTCTAATTCTTGGGTCCTTGATACAGGTTGTGGAATTCACATATGTTCTGATTTGCAAGGACTTAGAAGAAGTGAGAATGTGGAGAATGGAAAGATAAACTTGATCATGGGGAATAGGAAAGCTTCACTTGTCACCAAAATTGGATTTTATTCTTTGTTGCTAAGTAGAGGGTTTACTTTAGATTTGAATAAGTGTTGTTATTTTCCTGAAATAGCAAGAAATATTATTTTCTTTCATGCGTTGTACAAACAAGGGTTTACCTTTTCTTTTAATAATGAAATTGGTGGAATAAATGCTTTCTTTAATAATGTTCTTTATTTTAAAGCATTACCTTGTGATGGTATGTATGAAGTTGTATATGTTGTAGATAATATAGGAAATAATGTGTTATGTATTGATTCTTCTAGTAATAATAACTTGGATAAAGCATCATTATGGCATTGTCGTCTTGGACATGTGAGCAAGAAACACATAGGCCATCTCTAAAAGGATGGAGTCTTGGAGTCATTTGACCTAAAGTCAGATGATAGTTGTGAAGCATGCTTACTTGGAAAAATGACAAAGTCACCGTTCACTGGTTCTTGTGCTAGGGGTGAAGGTTTGTTGGATCTGGTACACAAGAATGTGTGTGGACCCTTCAAATCTGCCACAAGGGATGCTAATCATTATTATTTGACTTTTACTGATGAATATAGTAAATATGGATATGTCTATTTAATCAAGCATAAGTCAGAGACTTTTGAAAGGTTTAAAGAGTTTAAACAGGAAGTCGAGAATCAATTGGGCAGGAACATTAAGATGCTTCGATCCGATCGTGGTGGTGAGTATCTTAGTATAAAGTTCCTCGACTATCTTAAGGAATGTGGGATTATCTCACAATTGACACCTCCCAGGACACCACAGTTGAATGGTGTGGCTGAGAGGTGTAATCGAACCTTGTTGGATATGGTTCATTCCATGATTAGTCGAGCTTCGCTACCAATCTCATTTTGGGGATATGCCTTAGAGACTGCCACCCATATACTCAATCTGGCCCTACAAAGAAAGTTGCCAAAACTCCTCATTGGATGTGGACTGGTAAAGTTCCCAAACTAGACCACAATTCAAGATTTGGGGTTGCGAGGCTTTCGTGAGACGCGAGAATCATGATAAGCTCGAACCTCGAAGTGAGAGGTGTATTTTCATCGGCTACCCACAGAAATCCTTAGGTTACCTCTTCTACAGACCTAGGGACAATGTGATCTTTGTAGCAAGGAGAGGTGTCTTGAGAGAGAGAGAGAGAGAGAGTTCATAAGACAAGGAAACAGTGGGAGACAAATTGATCTTGAATAAATTCAAGAGTCAAGTGGTGAAGCAACTTCAAACCCTAGCACTCAACCTGAGGAGGAAACTCCTGTTGAACCAATTGACAAGTTTGTACCTCTGAGGCGTTCCAAAAGGGTTAGGAATGCACCTGAGCACTACTATGGTTTCCATATTACTACGGAAGGTGAGACACTTATCAATGATGAGACATTGGTAAGTCTGGATGAACCTAACAAATACGTGGAAGCCATGGCAGGCCTCGAGTCTGCTAAATGAAAATAGGGAATGGACAGCGAGATACAGTCCATGTATGACAATCAAGTTTGGAACTTGGTTGACAATGTACTAGGTCGTAAGACAGTTAGGTGCAAATGGATCTTCAATAAGAAGACCGACATGGATGGTAATGTACACACATATAAGACACGACTGGTTGCAAAGGGTTTTTCTCAAACTCCAGGAGTTGATTATGATGAGACATTTTCACTAGTTGCAAAGATTAAGTCCATTAGGGTTCTGTTAGCCATCGCTGCATTTCATGATTATGAAATATGGAAAATGGATATCAAAACCGCTTTCCTTAATGGAAGTTTGGCTGAAGATATTTTCATGAGTCAGCCAGAGGGTTTTGTCAGTACAGAATACCCTAATAGAGTGTGTAAGCTTGAGAAATCCATTTATGGATTGAAACAGGCACCTCGCAGATGGAATCTTTGCTTTGATGAGAAAGTCAAACAGTTTGGCTTTTCGAGGAGTGAAGATGAATCTTGTGTCTATGTCAAGGCTAGTGGGAGTATAATTAGCTTTTTGGTACTGTATGTGGATGACATACTACTCATAGGAAATGACATCCCAACCCTGTAGGAAGTGAAGTCCTGGCTTGGGAAGTGTTTCTCTATGAAAGACCTAGGAGAAGCTGCCTATATTCTAGGGATAAGGATTCTGAGAGACCGAATTAAAAGACTAATTAGACTTAGTCAGAGTACCTACTTGGATAAGGTGCTGAAGAGGTTCAGCATGCAGGACTCCAAGAAAGGAGAGTTACTCATTCAGAGTAAGGCCAAACTGAGTAAAACTCAGAGGCCAATTATTGAAGCTGAGATAGCATAAATGAGTCGAGTACCTTATGCTTCTGCAGTACGCTCGATCATGTATGCTATGACCTGCACTTCTCCTGATGTGGCCTTTGCTTTGAGAATGGTTAGTAGATATCAAGGGAACCCTGGCAAGGCTCACTGGACTACGGTAAAGAATATCCTCAACTACCTACGGAGGACTAAGGACTGGGTCCTTACCCTCGGTGGGAGTGTGATGACTTGAGAGTTGTAGGGTAGAGTGATGCTAGCTTTCAGACTGATAGGGATAATTTCCGCTCTCAGTCCGGCTGGGTCTTTACCTTAAACGGAGGAGCAATCACTTGGAAGAGTTCCAAGCAGGAGACAGTGGCTGATTCAACTTGTGAATTAGAGTATATAGCAGCAAGCGAGGCAGCCAAGGAGGCGATATGGCTGAAGAACTTTATTGGAGACCTTGGAGTTGTACCAGCTATAAAGGAGCCAATGGGAATTTTCTGTGATAGTGAAATTGCAGTTGCCTTAGCCAAGGAACCAAGGGATCACGGGAGATCCAGACACATCGACAGAAAATACCATTTCATCAGACATCGAATATAAGAAGGACTCCTCGTGGAAAAGAGGGTATCATCGGATGAGAACCCATTAGATCCCCTCAGAAGGGACTGAGTCGGGTTAAGCATCTCCAGCATGTTTGGAGCATAGGGCTGGAGGATGATATTAGTCTTAGTTGTTAGATAATTTTGAAATTTGTAAAGTGTAATTGACATTTGATGATGAATAAAATTTGTGTTTATTTATGAGTAAAGTGTTGCTATCTTTTGTCAATCATTTGTTATATTTCTTTTGCATGTTTTAACTTCCAGAATAATTATGTTTGGTATATCATATTATTCAAATTCTCCACAGTCGGTCATATGTTGGAAGTAGGTATGAATCAAGACTATCATGAGTTTGTTGCAGAGGTCTAAGTTGTTGGACATGGCTACAACACTCATGAGTGCTCATAAGTTATGAGCATTGGATTCAACCCACGCTCACTGGTATCACTTGATGGAACTTATCTCAAGTGATCATGAGATGGTAATATCATGTAAGTCTTCAAACCTAGAGATATGACTTGTTGCCTATGAGTTGGTTATGCATTGATCGTACGAAACCGTATTGGCAACTTGATGTTATAAAACATACTTTTGTGTGTGATTCAACCAGTAGTAGAATAAGCATATGAGTCGAAGTTTATCTGTTCCTTCTTGGATTAGAAGCAATATATGGGCCCCTTGATGATTTTGTTTTGACCTATGCATCGGGCCCGGTCAGAACTAAGTTGATGTGTTTAATTAAACTCTTTGTCAAACAAATCGGAAATCGGGAAACAAACTGCTGGACAATAAGTAAGACATTGTTCCATGTATTTGTCCGACTGATATCTAGAACAAAGGATTATATAATCACTTATCTTAAATGGCGTATCATCATCTTGTCAGTTCCGAGAGACCTTGAAAGAGCTACGATTGTTGATCGGTTCCTGAAGTCATACTTACAGATATAGTTATTAGACTTATCCAAGTGGGAGATTGTTGGATAAGGTGTATAAGTCCATAACTATATTTGGTATGTACTTGACCAGACCTGGCATGGTCCATTTAGGTTGCATGGCATCATGCATTCAGATAGACTAAATGAGAGAAATAACACTTGTGGTTTATTAATATATTATAAGTTCTAATATATTAATAGTATTATTTAATTAGTATTGATCAAGAATTAATTAAGTGATAAAATGATGACGAATTAAATATATGGGTTGATTATGTAAATCATCCATAACTTGTATAGTGGGCCAATGCTCCATGGATTATCAAGTTGGGTTAAAACCAATAGGATGCTCCATGGGAGTTACAAACCCATGGGTCATGGAAATGAAGAGTCATGTCACATTAGGGTTTACATGGTGTAACGCTAGATGTGACACACTATAAAAGGAACACGATATCATCCAAAGTCGGCCACTAGAAGCATACGAGAGGGCGAGCCGATTTTTGCAAGTGTTATACATTCTCTTAAAGTTATTCCAAAGCGTTTGGTGTTGTGTGAAACATTTGAGGCATCACACTTGGGGTGCTAGGCTCTCAAGGTTTTCAAGGAATCAAATCAACTACAAGGTATATAATTCTAGCCATCTTTTATGTTAAAAGTTCCCCATGTATGCTAGATAGGATTATGAACCTTGGAAATCATATTTTGCATGTATTTTAGACAAACATAGATCCAAGGTTTTCTAGGGTTGCATGTACACTTGGAGGTGTTAGAATGCTCATAACCCATCACTTGTAGCATTGTTTAGATTCTTGTTATTCTCCGATGATCTCACTATCCCCCAAGTGGTAGGAATCTTGATGCATTGATGGTATGTCGATGGAACCGCTTTCATGTCATGGATCTAGGGCTTACTTAATATAACATTCTAGGAAGATAAAGCATCAATAACACAAAAGCATTGCATAGAACTTACACCATTCGATGTAGATAGGTAGCTTGATCTCTCTAATAATATGCTTCATTTCACCGTTGAATCCTATTAGTACTAAGGATCTCTTGATTATCTCAGATTTTGGGATGTTCATCCTTGTCAGAGCATCTAAAAGTATGATCTTCACCGATGATCCTATGTCGACCTAAATCTTTCTGACAAAGTGGTTGGTAATGCAGATAGTTATTACCAATTCATCATGATGAGGATCATGGATATTTTCTCTATCTTATTCATCGAATGTGGTTTTTTTCTCGCTTTTTATCGATGTGTTCTTCTGAGTCCTCTCTTCTTTCTCTGTTTTAGATACGTTGGCGTGTCTTTTGGCTACAGAGTAAGAATTTCCACAAATATCAGAAACCCTATGGATAACATTAGTTACGTTGGTGTCCGAATGTGGGATTCCTGGTTTTTCCAGGATCTTCACAGGATCCAACTCCTTTTCCTTCGATCATACTTTTCATCTTCCTAGGATCTGTAGAGTCTAGAGTTGTAAAAAGTCGAAGTGTTTGTTTCTTTAGTTTCGCATGTTAGTTATTTTACTAAGTCTTCATTTTTTGCGAAACGTACTGCTCTAGACTTAGTATATTTTTTGTACACTCAGGTTGCCTATAAATAGGGACTGAGGTTAGAAGTAGAAAGAGATTTTTGAACTTGAGTATTCTTTCTACTTAAAACATTGTAATCAGTTCTTCATCAATATAAGATCTGATTAATATTTACACTCTGTGTTCTTACTTTTCATTCATCTAATCATAATTGCTTTCGGAATCTCGATAATAATTCACTTCAATTGGTATCAGAGCAGGATTCAAACTGCATTGATCTGATTTTCGTTTGAGAATCATTTGCTTTTTGAGTAGTAACTTTACTCAAAATTTTCCGCGCATTTTGGTTTTGAAAATCTCTCATGATCTTCAGATTTGAATCGATTCTGCTTTTGAATTGTTTAGTCGAGTGATCGATTAGCAATCTGTGATCATTTCATTTGATCAATTCTCAATTTCATCAAGTTTTTTAAAGCTTTCTAAAATTCTCGTGTTCATTAATGGTGAACATCAACATGAATACCATGACTTCTTTCTCTCACTTACTTGGTTCTTCAACCAAAATTCCGATGTTAATCCCTGAATACTATGATTAGTGAGCTGATAGAATGGAGGATTACTTAAATGGAATAGATGAAGAACTTTGGAATTGTATCAATGGAACAGCTCAAGCTCTTGCAAATGTTCAACCAATTGGACAATTTGCTACAACAACTGAAGTTGTTGAACAACAAAACCACTTGAAGAAGAACGAAAAGAGATGCATGAGGGAACTAAGAGGTGCTCTGCCTCCTGCGGTTTACAATTACATTCGTAGTTGTAAAACAACAAAGCAAATCTGGATCACTTTGAAAGAGAAGTATCAAGGTAGCGAAAAGACGAAGATCAACTCTGTGAAGCAGTGTCTTGTTGAACTTAAGGAATTCAGAAAAAAAGATGTTGAAACTCTCGAAAACTACTATGATCGTCTGAATGAGCTTGTTTATCGCTGCAATAGGTATGGAATCACAAGGTCTCTCATGGAATTCAATCTAATATTCATCATGGGCCTTCGCAAGGAATGGCAAAGTGTGAGTATGATGATAAAGAATCAACAAAGTTTTGATACAACCAGCTTGATTGATCTCTACAACCAGCTGAAAACACACAAAAGCGAAGTTTCAGAAATATTTGAAGAATCAAAACAAAGTCTAGGAGGTTCTTTGGCTTTTGTTTCAAAGGTTTCAGAGGTTGATACTAATGAAACAGATGGTTCAGACAATGAAGGCTTCTTAATGAACTTTGATGATGAAGCTGTTGCATTCTACTCAAACAACAGAGTTAAGAAATTTTTCAAAAAGCCTTTCAATCCAAAAGGAAAGTCAAATGATGCGAAGAGTGGTGTCGCAAAAGTTGGAAGTGAAGAGAAGAAGAAATTGGAAAAGATTGATGAAAAGCAAAAAGATGCGAAGGATGTGAAGAAGTTAAAAGGTGATTCGGGAATTTATTGTCACTACTGCAATGGTGCAAATCACTTCGTAGCTGCTTGCATGCTGAGAAAGAAAGAGGAGAAGAAGAGCAAAATTAAAGATGAAGCCTACTATTCCGAAAAGCTCGAAGAAGTACGTGCGAAGGCAAAAGGAATGTCATTAGTTGCAAAAGGAGAGTCTGATGAAGAAAAGAGTGGAACATATCAGATCTGGTCTTCAGGATCTGATGATGAAGAAATGAGGCATCCAACTCATGGTGCAATGTTCGCAAGCTTTAAAGACAATTGCGAAGAAAATGTTGCAGGATAATGCTTTGTGTCCAAATCCACAGACAAATCTCCAATGACCACCAACGTACGTGCTATTCTTGAATCTTTTAATATTCCTTTATCTGCTTAGGATGCTGAAATTACTTCATTTGATGATACTGTGGCTTATTTTGATTCTGTTATTGTGTCTGCTAGTACTGAACCTCAAAATTTAAAAATGCAACTAGTTGAGACACGGAGAGAATTAGAAATAAAACGAAGCAGAGTAGACAAACTTGAATTGCAGATCAAAAATGTAAATTGTGATAGGGACAATTTTGGAAATGAAGTTAGGTTGTTACTAGCACAAAGAAATATCTACTGTAACTCTGCTAAGCGTTTGTATGCAAAATTAACTGCTTTACATCATTCATCTGAAATTAGCAAAGAACAACATAGGAAACTTTTACCTTTTCTTTAATATGAACGTGAAAAAGTTGATGTTGTTTCTTATGATTGCGAAAACACAATTGCACAATTTGACAAAATACCTGATGATAGATTCATATATGGTATTGTCAAAATTGATGAATTCTTGAATGTTGATGTGTTGGTTAGTATTTTCAATGAAAGTTTGACAAAGAATGAACAAGTGAAAATCTTAAAGAAAACCGAAACTTAAACTCTTGATTCTCAACTCAATTATGCTGATGTCAATGACAATTCAGATAATGTGAGTGAAATCAGTGAGATCGAAGAGGAAGAAGAGGTTGATTGTTCTCAATTGTCAATCATTAATATCACATCTAAGATCAAAGGTAAAGAAATTATAGTTGATTTGATAGTAAAAGATGAAATTGATAAACCCTCTACTTCGCAACATTGTAGTTTTGATAATGTGGAAGTTGAAAGCTGGAAGACTGATGAAAATGATGAAGACAAAGAAGATGTGAAGGTTTCAAATGAAACACATCAACGAGTTGTCGTTGATCAAGTGTTTGGTGATACAAAAGAATTCGACAAAATTCTTAATGACAAAGGTGCACATTATTTGGAAACTAACACTGTGGTTTATCCAAATTTTATATGTACATATAACGCCATTTTTCCAAATCAAGTTTTTGTCACAACTGGAAATGTTGAGAAAATTAAACCTGAATTCAACAAAATGGTTGAAAATGATAATAAAAGGTCGACTACTGAAGGTTTCTTTGCAAATCAAAATACAGTAGAAAACAATTTAACTCAAAATTCTTATGTTTTTCAAGGACGAAAATCATAACAAAAATGGGTGGTTAAAGGTTAAAAAGAAAACAAAGTTTTTGAAAAAGTTGAAAAACCAAAGATTGAAGTGAAATTAAATTCTCATGAATTTAAATTGATGGTTGGAGATTATTCAACAGAAAATAATGTTTCAAAAAGAAAACCAAGAAAAGCAATCTTTTGGCAAGTTGTGTCCAATGATAAACCAAAAGTTGAAAAAGCATAGATTTCAAAGTCAAATTCATCAAAATTTCAAAGAATACATAAACAAAAGGATACAAGTTTTCATAAACCAATAAATTATGTTGACAAAATTCCAATGAAAAACAATGATAAATTTGTTCGGAAATATGACAACATTAGAAAATATGAGACTTCGCAAAAAATTGTGAATGATCATAAGTTTCACAATGTTGGCAAATTCACGAATAATTCATCAACTTTGAATATCAAAACTCAAGAAAAAATGAAATTTTCACCTAAACAACCAAATTTTCCAAATCCTTCAGTCTCAAAACCGACAAAAGTTTCATATACAAAAGGAAAATCTGATGTATGTACGATCAACCGTTGGCTTGAATGGAAAGGAAGACAATATCATAATGGGAAGTTTTCAGAGCAACAGATAAAGATTGCATTTGACAGGTTCGTGAATAGCTCTTCTATTGGTAGTTCATCATCTCATGATTCGCATGTTCCGGTACGAAAATGGAAACCAGTTATCAAAGTTGTGAATGTTGTGAAGGATGAGATGAATGTCAATGGAAATCCAAAACTTTTGGTCAACTATATTTCAATATCTAGATCTGATGATGTTGATATAATGGATAGTGTCACAGACAAAGTGAAAACATGGTTTTTAAATTCAAAGCATTTGTTCAAAACTACTAATGAAGGACCCAATAAGTCTTGGGTTCCTAAATTTTTTCAATAAATGCAGGAAGTATCATTTCAGGTTGTGTTTAACGAAGAAGGAAGTATCATTTCAAATGCGAAGACAAATGAAGTACTTCTCAAATCCAAAAGATATGGTGATATGTTTACACTGGGCATCAAACCAATCGTGGGCAAACCTGCTATGTGTTTACTATCAAAGGCATCTAATGATGTTAGCTGGCTTTGGCATCGAAGATTGTCGCACTTGAACTTTCGCAACATTAACAAACTTGTCACTAAAGATTTAGTTCGAGGTTTACCTATACTAAAATTTGACAATGATACTTTATGTGCAGCTTGCGAACAAAGAAAACAACATAGAAAAGGTCATCCAATTGTGATAGATTCAAAGATCGTGGAACCATTGGAACTTCTTCACATTGACTTATGTGGACCGTCGACTGTTGCTACAATCAATAAAAAGCGGTACATTTTAGTTATTGTTGATGATTTTTCTCGGTTCACATGAGTATTTTTTCTCAGGTTAAAATCTGAAGTTGCTCAGACGATGATTGATTTTATCAAAAAGATTGAGATTAGTCTTAAAAAGTGTGTTCGCAAAATTAAAAGTGATAATGGTTCTGAGTTTAAAAATCAAACACTGGACTCTTTTCTCACAGGCAAAGGCCTTTCGCATAATTTCTCATCACCTTATACACCACAACAAAACAGTGTTGTTGAAAGAAGAAATAGGTCTTTATGCGAAGCAGCCAGAACCATGTTAGCCTATGCGAACTTACCTCAATATCTTTGGGCTGAAGCTGTTTCGACTGCATGTTTTACTCAGAATCGGTCATTCATTCATCGCAGATTCAACGTCACTCCATATGAAATACTCAACAATCGAAAACCTAATGTCAAATTTTTCCATGTTTTTGGTTGCAGGTGTTTTATAATGAATCTAAAAGATAATTTGACAAAGTTCCAAGCTAAAGCTGATGAAGGCATCTTCTTAGGATATTCGCAAAATTCAGTTGTATACAGGGTGTTAAACAAGCAAACAAGAAAAGTTGAAGAAACTTTCAACTTAACCTTCGATGATTACTATCTTAAACAAACGGATTTTCGGAAATAATTCTGAAATAAATGATTTTTATTATGACTTAATTTTCGGAATTCCTGACAGGGCAATTGATGCGGAAGTTAATGCTCCTGATAATCAAACATCAACATCCTCAAAACATACTGATGATTCAACAATCACCACAAGGTCAATATCTTGCGAAAGTGTGCCTGAAGTTCGTATGGAGGGAGAGCATACGATCACTAATGATCAAAGACAGCAAGCTTTCGAGGGTGAGAAAGAGAATATGAATCATCAAGTTGAGGGGGAGCATTCACAATGTCAACAAAATCATCAAGTTGAGGGGGAGCATTCACAAATTCAATAGGAACATCATTTTGAGGGGGAGCATCAAGATGAACATCATGTTGAGAAGCAGCATGATGCAACAGAGCAAATTAATCTTGATGAAAATGATGAATTTCATGAATTAAATGATAATTTTTCTGTTGTAGGATCTGAAAATGAAGATATGTACGAAGATGCACCATTGGAATTTGATCCTGATTTTCCGCCTCTTGAGAAATGGACAAGGAATCATCCAAAAGAACAAGTAATTGACAATCCACATGATGATGTGTTGACAAGAGCTCAAATTCGTGCGAAAAATGAGGTACTAAATGCGAACCAATAACTGTGTATGTTTAATGTCTTTATTTCGAAAATAGAGCCAAAGACATTAAGGATGCTATGGAACACTCAGATTGGGTTGTTGCTATGCAATCTGAACTGGTTGAATTTAAACGAAACAAGGGTTGGAGATTAATTCCTAAACATTCTGATGTTTCAATTGTCGGACTAAAATGGATTTTTAAAAATAAAACCGACAAATATGGCAATATTATTCGTAATAAAGCTAGACTAGTAGTTAAAGGTTATTCTCAACAAGAAGGAATAGACTATGAAGAAACATTTGCTCCTGTTGCAAGACTCGAAGCAGTTCGCATATTTTTAGCTTATGCAGCTCACAAAGACTTTGATGTTTTTCAAATGGATGTTAAGTGTGCATTTTTAAATGGAGAACTTGAAGAAACAGTTTATGTTGAACAACCACCAGGATTTATAAATGAGGAACATCCTGATCATGTCTACATTCTAGACAAAGCAGTTTATGGGTTAAAACAAGCACCAAGAGCCTGGTACGCAACACTTACAAATTTTTTGAAACAATCTAAATTTAAACAAGGATCAGTTGACTCCGCTTTGTTTCGTAAGAAAGTTAGGAATCATCTCATTCTTGTTCAAATTTATGTTGATGATATTATTTTTGGCTCAACTGACCCAACATTGTCAATTGAATTTGAAAATCTAATGAAGAGTCAATTTGAAATGAGTATGATGGGAAAAATCAATAATTTTCTTGGTTTGAATATAAGACAGAACAGGGATGGAATTTTAATCAATCAAGAAAAATACACAAAGAACTTGCTTGAAAAGTTTGGAATGACCAACAGCACGAAGCTGAGAGTACCTATGGCAGTGGGAACAAGACTAACTCCTTCGTTAGATACCCCAGCTGTTGATTTAACTCTTTATCGAAGCATGATAGGGTCTTTATTGTATTTAACTGCAAGCAGACCTGATATTATGTTTTCGGTATGTAATTGTGCTAGGTATCAAGCTAATCCCATAGAACCTCATTTAACTGCAGTGAAAAATATTTTTCGCTATCTTAAGGGGACAATTTCATTAGGACTTTGGTATCCTTCGAAATCGGGATTCTTCATTCAAGCTTTTTCAGATTCTGATCTAGGAGGATGTACTTTGGATAGAAAAAGTACAAGTGGTGGATGTCAACTACTGGATGGGAAGTTGGTGAGTTGGCAATCGAAAAAGCAAACTTGTGTCGCTATATCAATTGCTGAAGCTGAATATATTTCAGCTGCTGCTTGCACTTCGCAAATAATTTGGATTCAGAGTCAACTTCGTGATTATGCTATCAATATGAAAAAGATTCCCTTGTATTGTGATTCTCAAAGTGCAATTCACATTTGTCATAATCCAGTACAAAACTCAAAGACAAAACACATTGCTCTTCGATATCATTTTATCAAAGATCATGTGGAAGATGGGAACATTGAAATACATTTTGTTAAAACCACTAAACAACTTGCTAATATTTTTACTAAACCTCTTGATGAAAAATCATTTGTAAGAATTTTAGCAGGTTTGGGAATGATCGATGTAAATGCAGTTTCAAAATCAATTACTCAAGAATGAAAGGTCCATTCAGCAGCTCTAAGTCAGAATGATTCAGAAGTTACTGTTCATTAAGCGGCTTCGCATGGCTTCGCAAGCGCTTATCTGTTAACTAAGGTTCAATTTATTTTTTTGCGAAAAACTTGGAAAATCAAAAATATTTTCTTTTGTTTTGTTTGTATTTTAAAAAATTCAAAAATCCAAAAAATTTTACTTTGTTATGTTTTTATTTTTTAAGAATTCAAAAACCACAAAAATATTTTTAACTTTGTTTCTTGAGTTTGTTGTGTATTTAGTTTTAGTCAAGGTCATAATGCGAAGAGGTCATGCTTATATGTTTCAATGGGAAGGTATCATTTCTTTCAACTTTGTACTAGTTAGGATGTCCCTAGAAGCAAGCTGCAGCATGTTGACTCAAGCCTCGTATGACTCTATGTGTGAGAAATGAAAGCCTTAATGAAATTATCATATGAAAATTTCTTCCCAATAAGGCTTATATTCGCATTAGTCAAAAGAGCTACCTTACTCTTCTCATATGAGTTAAGAGTTTTCTGTTTGGTCCACAAATAACAGAGGTACATTCTATCTTACAACCAATTTTTTTCATCACAAAATTCTTCACACAAATCACACACAAAGACATATGTCCAAGAGGTCTCTGATCAAACCTATCGAGACTTTGATATACAAAAATTTTGTGTTTATGATCTGACATCATGAGTCCGTGATGAAAATGAAACCCAGACATCTTACATCTTAAGGAATTAACGGGGAAAATTGTTCCAGAAATTGACGAAACTTTTGTTTCAGTACCAACAATTCGAAACTCCAAATCATATTCAATTCGCATGAGTGGTCTTAATCAAACATTCGCAACCCACGATGTTTGTTACCCAACAAGATCCAGTACATAAAATTTTTCATGAATATGATTTCTGTGTGAGTTTCATTTGAATTTCCTAGTCATGATAAATATTTTCAAAGCTGACTTGTCACTGACTACACTGGTCATACAAGTAATTTCTGTTACAATTTATCACCTTATGTTTAGGAGGACATGTAACGATATTTTAAACCAACCCAAGAATCATTTTTAAAAGAAGCCCTTTGATACTTATCAAAAAGTATTCGATTGTAATTCACGGGAACATACACAAGCTGTTGATCATCTCTCTTGATGATTAATGAAGCAACCTTTGCCTGGGGTTTATCTGCCTTTGTGTCAAATTGCATATTTGACATCACAGAATTCCAATTTTTTTTAACTTGTTTCTCATCTTATTTCTTTGACTCACATGCACTCACGAAATCCTTAAGGTTCTAAGTAATACCAACTTAGACTGAAGATTTCGCAAGTCTGGCATATGACTTCGCTTCTCATCCCAAAAGTGAAAGAGCCTAGCCTCCATGCGAAGGGTTCTAACGGTTATAATTCAATAAAGGGGGATAATGACTGGCTGTGTATTCATGACGTCTGGTATTCTAGCCGGTTTTCTAAGAGAAGTGACATCTGCTTTTTGATGTATGGCTATCTTTTTGCAGTAATGGTCCGATTTTCAAGGTGCCACATTGGATTACATTAAATGCATCCCGCTTCAAATTCAAATCATTCAGGGTTACATATAAAAAGGGATTCAAGAGTATCTTAAACAGTTACGCGATCAAACTCAAAAATTCACAAATCCTCTGAACCTTCATCTTCTTCAAACCCTAACAATGGCTGCTACTCAATCCAACACCGAAGAAGTTATTTCACAGTCTCTAATGAAGATTCAAAGCACCAACTACCTTGTTGATCCTAATGTCTCATCTTACCCAGAAGAACTGAAGATGTTGATTGTTGCATTGAAAAGATCACCTTTATCAACCGCAATGTTCAGTTCTTTTCCTGTTCCGATGACCTGGTTGTCAATGGTGGCATCAACAGCATCCTACAACTATGCCACTGATGTTATCACCTTCAACATGATGAACAACAAGAGGGTTCGTCTTAATAAGAAGATGTTCATTGACTTCTTGAACATTCCCAATAACCCTCCGTTCTTTAAACCCATCAATTCCCAAATTATTTTCATGTTCAATGAGATGGGACATCACCCATCTCTTGAAAAGATCAGTGATTTCAGGAAATCTGGGTTACCCTACATGTGGAACTTTCTCTTTGGTATTTTTCTAAGGTGTTTAACAGGGAGGACTGTTGGTCTACACAGGGGTCGCATGGAAGTATATGCAATGGTGATGGGTCTGTACTATGATATTAGTGTTGATTACGGAACTCAATTGTGGAAGGAGTTTAATTCCGGATGCGATGCTTCGCAAAGTGCACTCAAGTCACAAAGTTCTGGTTAGATACATGAAAACTTTTGATCCAGCTGTACAAACTGGAGGCTTACTGGAAGAATCCTCAAAGAAGAAGAAGAAAACACAAAAAGAAGAAAAACTTCACTCATCTAAAGTCTTACAAGCTGAAGAGGTTGAGAAAGAAGAGATTTCTACAAAAACGAAGAAGGAGATTATACCCTCAAAGTCTGGGGTATTAAAGAAGCTTCGTAAATCTTCACAGACAACGATTTCTTCTCCTAATATTCGCAAGACGGAGGTCAGTAGTAAAGGGGCAGTGTTTCGAGATGTTCCAGCTCCTGTTTCTCCTGGTTCCAAGCGCAAACGAGCTCAAGAGGTTACAAAACATATAAAACAAATGCTTTCCAAGAAACGCAAGATGATCATTCACAACGAATCCTCCGATGAAGAAGTTATTCCAGAGACTCCACCTGTTTCCTTCTCCATTATGGTACCTGTTTCCATTCCTCTTACTTCGTCAATTTCTACCAGCCCATCTATTCCACTTGAAGTAGTCACTACCAAATTAGTTTATGAGGAGGTACTTACTTCATTACCACCATTTTCTCTTCCAACTACTACAATCACTACTTCATCAATTTTTGATCATCCTCTACAACATCCATTTACCACCTTATTTCCATCACAATCACCCGAAACTCCTCAACCTTCGCAACCAATGTCTGATGATGAAACTGAAAGAGGAGGTTTTGGAGGGACTTTTGAGGCCCTACATTTTGATTCAGAGGAGGAGGATATACCTGATCATATGCTTATGTCAGGTAAGCAATTTAAAATTCTGAACCGAAAATTGAATGCCATTATTCAGTCACAAGCTGATACTGGTACAAAGTCATCCTTGTCGGGATTGGAGGTGGAATATCTGATCAAAGAAGCTGAGAAGAGAATACTTGAAAAAGTTGATCAATCTGACAAGAACAATGAGCTTCGCATTCAAGCTCAAGGACAATCATTCAATGGAGTTGTTTCTGAGTTGAAAACTGTTACAAAAGAACGTCATGTTCTTTTTGTGCAGGATGTCAAGAAGGTCAGAGAGGATGTGAATTTTAAGGTTGAAGAATTAAAGAAGGAAATTGAGAAAGAGCTTCAAGCCATTAATTCTCAACATGTGGAAGTCCAAAAGAAGGTTGATGTGGTTGCCACTGATCTTAATAAACTTCTCACTGATTCACAAACAAAACAAGGAAAACAAGGAGCAGATTGATAAATTAATTCAGTTGGTGACTGAATTAAAAACATTGGTTTCACAAACTACTCATCAGACAATTTTGACTCTTGAATTCTTGTCTCTCAAAGTCAATACCTTGGAGCAAGCTATTCAGAAGGCATTGGCCCCGATTGCGAACTTTACTTCTTTGTTACCGAGGAATGCCCCACCTGTTTTCACAGGGGTACAAGGGGGAGAGAGAAAAGGAAGTAAAGGTGATGATGCGAAAACAGTGGGAAAGGTGATTTCTACTCAACTTAAAACCACTATGCCAGTGTTCATAATGCCGATTTCCTTGACTATAATGACAACAAAACCAATTGCCAAAGGAATTTCAATTGGGTCAAAAGAAGGAGGAAGCTCAAGTGTGAAACCTCTAACAGACGATGTTGGTAAAGGGAAAGGGATTGCATATGAAAAATCAAAGGAGGAAAAGAAAGCAGAAACAGAAGCTGAAATGGAAAGATTGAGACAAGTGTAAAGTATCATGAGGCAAAGAGCAAGTGATCCACGAACAATGAACAAAGGTGATCCTGCGAAGTTATATTTGTATGAAACAATTGAATCCAAAGTGTTGAAGAATCACTTATATGAGTTCGAGAAAAAGCCAAGGAAGAGTTATGATGTTGCGAACTCAGATAGAAGCCAACTTGATTTTTCGATAAACGAAATGGTGTTTATTACGGCGCAGTATAAGATAAGTGAAAAGTTTGATAATGTTGATGAATACACTTATTTGAAGATAAGATTTCATGTTGTACTTGCGAAGGATCAAGAGGAGGTGTGGTCTTTAATGAAGATCAAGAAAGTTTTAACAATTAAGAAGGATGTGATGTTCGAAGCCATCAAAATTTTCGATATTTTGTGGTTCGAGCAGACAACAAGGAATTCGACTTCACCATTGCTGATTTTCCCTTAATGAATCTAAATGATCTCATTCAAGTGGCATCCATTCTCAAAGACATGCAAGATAACAAGCTGAAAGGACATGATACTGATGTGTTTAGATTTGGTTTCGCACATATCAAAATATTCATAGATAACTACTATGATTGCTTGGCGTTGACTGATGAAGAACTTGCAGTGGGTCTTGGAAGAAAAGTTACAGTCGCTTGGGAATCAACATTACCTCAAACAGAGTTAAGGAAGTATGTTGATGGAGAAATATGCCTGAAACCTTTTGGAATGGTTTTCGCAGGTAAAGATACGAAAGGGAAGCCTAAGAAGTTTTTGTTTAAAGTCTCAGAGATTGAAAGATATACTTCTTTGTAATATACGAATTTTATTGTTCGTATGAATAACTGCAAGAAGAACAATGAAGGAGACAAGAAGGAGCTTAATAAGATAATTACTTGGTATTCTGAAATTCGAAGAACAATGCACTCATCTATTCAACATCTTACAAACTGAATAGTTTTGAGTGTTTACAAAGGGGGAGAATGTAGAGTCTAAAAGTTGTAAAAAGTCGAGGTGTTTGTTTCTTTAGTTTCGCATGTTAGTTATTTTACTAAGTCTTCATTTTGTGTGAAGTGTATTGCTCTAGACTTAGTATATTTTTTGTACACTCAGGTTGCCTATAAATAGGGACTGAGGTTAGAAGTAGAAAAAGATTTTTGAACTTGAGTATTCTTTCTGCTTAAAACATTGTAATCAGTTCTTCATCAATATAAGATCTGATTAATATTTACTCTCTGTGTTCTTACTTTTCATTCATTCAATCATAATTGCTTTCGAAATCTCGATAATAATTCACTTCAGGATTTCTTTGAGATGTCCTTTGCTTAGAGATATCTAATCTCCTTTCTGATGGCTATGCAATCGTCAATTATGTGGCTAAAATATTCGTGGTATGCACACTATTTAGACTTGTTTTTCTAGCCACCCAATTTGTCTCCTTTCCTTGGCCACCTTGCTTTAATGCAAAGATCTTGCGTGTTAAAGATTATCCTGAAACATCCACAAAAAAACAATAGCCAGTGATTTTGGGGAATTCATCTTCTTCTCCTTCATCCTCAAGGGCATTTAACCAATGATTATCAAGTTTAGAGTACGCTTTTAATTTGTAGGATCTGTAGGCCAAGGACTCGGCCTTCCTATTAGGATTGTCGTATGAATTTGGGTTGGTGGTCCTTTTTTGAATTTCATTGTCTTCTTCTAGCTTGATGAGTCTCAACTCTCTACTTCTGACTTCATCCATTCTCTTGCATGGGGTCATAAAATGATCCTTATAGAATGTAGAATCATTTCTTAGACTCATTTTAAAAGCTTCCTCGATAGTGGCTATGTTAATATTGGGAATGTTCAACACTTCCTTACCAAACCTGTTTACGAAATGTCTAAGGGATTCCTTAGGATCTTAGACTACTCGATACAAATCACTAGTGACCCTTTCGAATGTCATGCCACAAGAGAAATGATTATTAAAAAGGTTAACTAAATGAACAAAAGAAGTAACAAAGTAAGGATGAACATTGAGGAGCCATTTTAAGGCTGATTCTGTAAGGGTTGAACCAAAACGCTTACATAAATAAGCCTCTTTTGAGTGCGATGGGATGATAATGATTTCCATTCTTTCTCTATATATAATGCAATGTGTAGCTTAGGATTTGTAGTTCCATCATAAGGTTTCATGCTCGGAGTTTGGAAGCATTTTGGAACTTTTGTGTAGGTTATTAAAGGAGTAAATCTCTAGATCCTATGGATGGTAGGGGATACTTCAGGTATAGGTTGAACTATTCCTGGCATGCTCATATATCATATGCCTTAGTCGCTGAAGTCCTCTAGCATTGACTGGACTTATTCCTGCATCAAGATCCACAAAATTCGTATTAAAGGTATTATTTCCGAAGAAGTTACCAATATCTTTTTTCTTAGGAGTAATGAAAGTTTAATCGTGATCCTGGATCATAGGAGTTTGGTTTTTTAGGATTACACCCCAGTTGAAATAGTGACAGATGTTGGAGTTGTAATCTATGGACATTTCCCCTAAGGATCCTGCATTATCGAAATTTAGGATCATGGATTATAAGATTGAGGGTGTCACTTCAAGAGGTTTTGTAGATGTTTTCTCTTATCCTTTCCATTTCTTTAACCAATGTTCTATCGTCCTCCTATTGTTGATTTGCTTGTTGCTTTAACATCTTCACCATGGAGAAGAGTTTGTTGTTGGACATCAAGACGGGAGGATCCTAGGGCCCTCTAGATCCTAGATTTCCATGGATAGCGACTAGAGAGGTGTTCTTCTTAAAGACATCAGAAGTTTTATTTTGACTAGGAGGTCCACTTGGAGGTGGTGGAAGATTTTTAGAAGAAATGAGAGTAATAGAGAATGAAGATAAGGTTGATTGCGTAGACATTATTTTTGTTAGAATTATGAACACCATAGCCCCACGGTGACGCTAAATTGTTTTCGTCAAAAATCAATCTAATGAGTATCAAGCAAAGTGAATGAGAGGCTGTGATGTTGTAGTTGAAATAATTTTCAAATTGATAACAAAATCACACAAGTGATTTACAAGGAAAGCCCTTGATCCTTGTTAGGATCTCTTCTATAAAACCTTGGGCGGTGATAATGATCATTTGCATTGTTTAATTGTGTTGATTGAAATGCGAGTTACAGAAATGGAGGTAAGTATACGAATACAAATGTTACAATCAGTCTAGTTGTGTGTAGTGTGCATTGTACATGTGTATTTATTGTCTAGTCAAAGTAACTAAAAGTATTATATTTTACGGATCCTCTTGAATAATTATGAACACGTTGGTTTGACTAGGTATTTCCAGGTCTTAAGCCAGATGACAATGTTTCTTCGTTGAGAATGAGTCTTATGTTGACCATTTCTACTCATGTGAGAAATAAACAAGAAATATAATTGTTAAATTTTGTTAGGAGATAATAATAATAATAATAATTATAATAATAATAATAATAATAATAATAATAATAATAATAATAATAATAATAATAATAATAATCAGGATCCTATCACATGTTTCAATCATTAGATATGTTTGAGATCCGGGATCCTGGGTAGAATTGAGGATCTTGGCCCTAACAATTGTCCCCGAATTATACTTGTGAAATATTTAAGTTAATTTCAAAATTTTAAAGGTATAATTTTTTTTTAAAAGAGATAAGGTTTTTGAAATTTAAACCCAACATATAGAATTTTATCCATTTGATGCTCATGATGACACAATCAAATCAATTCTCTCTCTTTTGTTACTAAGATAAATATGGGTAAATAGAGAAGGGTGTTCCTTTACTTCTTCTAGCTACCCTTTGAGCATCATCGCGAATTCCTAAGGTATCTTTCTTCTTCTTTCTCTTTTAATTTTGTGGTTCACCGATCATGAGGAAAAAGATGACCCGTTCTCATACTAGCATGTCACACCCCCGAACCGGGACGGTAGAAACGTCCGGGGGCGGATAACTTCATGTACAATATCATAACAATTGAATATGAATGACACATAGCAACCAAAAATCATACATTGGAAATACACACTTACATATTTTACATATTGAGCTTGTTCACTAGTTACACAAAAGTAAGAAAAGTAAAATTTCTTGAAGTCGCACCACTTGATCTCACAGCCGAGCTTATTACCTGTTACTGGATCCCTGAGAAGTCGTTTTGAAAAGCGTCAACTAAAAATTTGGTGAGTTCATAAGCATTTTTGTATAAAATGGTTTTGTACTTGTTTAGAGTACTTCTCATAGCGTTTTCAGAAAAACCGATGTTTCTATAAAAATAGTTTGTAAGTCTCGTTCTAAAACTATGAATATATGCATGCCTGTTCTAATTATCTTTTGTTTGCAAAAGTGAAGCGAATATTCCAAGAAAATCTGATATTTTCTAAAAAGAAATCGTTTGAAATATCTGTGTCCGATCTTATATTAATGCATGTATGTTAATGTTTGTGAAAATAGAAAGAGAATGATCCCAGACAATCCGGTGTTGTCTGCGTAAGAGAATGCTGGAATCCCAATCCCCGAGGTTGAGTACCAGCGCGTATAGGTTACCGTTTTATCCAAAAAGAAAAGAGAATGGTTTTTTGTAAATTATATAACATTAATTCCTCTAAGTGAACGTTATAACCATACAAGATAATGATATTTTCTCCTATCAAGGCGTTTTTCGGACGTCGATGGAAAAAAGTAAGGTTTTTGTCACCCTAGACTGGCCTAATCTAACTGTAGCGAAGAACCTAGGTGTGGGGTGTCACCCCAGTATAGATCTATACACATGCTACGATTGTACACTCAGTAGGTGACAAATGACACGTCTCACTAGATCCTTAATCGAATTTATGAGGAAAAGAAAGAAAAACATACAAGGTATATTCCAGGCCCAATAAACATGTAAGTGAACAACTTTGGCCCACTAAGCATGTATATATTATTTCCAGGCTCAAAAGGAATATATATATATATATATATATATATATATATATATATATATATATATATATACATCAACATGTCTAGATGTTTTTAAAAGTATATATAAGTTATACAAACTTGCATCGAACACAAGTATAAGAGCTTTTAGCATGATAAAAATAATTTCTTGTTTTTGACCTTTCTGTCCCTGTTTTAAGAAAAATTATAGAAAAATCATCGTAAGTCGAGACTTAGATCCGTAAACTCTGAGAGTTTGTAAATGAGTGTACTTTATTCATAATTTTTATTAAGATTTTTAATGTCATCAAACCAGTGTGAAAATGTTCATCTTCACCGACTGGTCCGAAATCATTCCTGAAATGATAGGCAGTTTTGTAAAAATCGCCAAAAATTGTAGAAAATCGTATGAATGTGTGAGAGTAGTCATTTTAAAGGTATAAACCTGAACGTTTTGCATGTAAAACATTTTTGAAAACTATTATAATTAAGGTGGTCAAAACAGTCTGTAATTAGTCCAAAACGTTTCTGTTAAAAGCTGATCTTTGAGTTTAGGTTATAGATGTTTGAACACAACACATGTTTTTGCTATTTTGAGTGTATAATCTCAGACCTACAAGTTTACCTGTAATATATAAGACAACACATACTTTTCTCATGGTGTTTATGAAGATCTAAGTGATAAACTTCATGTTCAAGTAAATATCCAAAAGTTAAACACATAACACAAAGGTACATGCAAATATCCGATGTTTAAACGAGATTTGACTTGTATCCTCCCTAGGTCTGGAAATGGAGCGGATTTTGACCCTGATCCGATCCAAACCCTTAACAGTTATACGGGTTTGGAGCATAGTTTTTGATCCGTTTACCCGTTAACGACCCGTACCCGCTAACCCTTTTATTAAAAGGGTCAGGTATGGATCATCGCCGATCCGATCCGTTTATAACCCACCCCATATAAATTTTAGAATTATACATTTATATTTTATATTGCCTAAAGTTTACATTAAATTTCAATCGGAAGTCCAAAGAAAAAAGGCCAAAGACTAAAATGTTTTTACATAGGACTCGAGGAATCAACTTCTAGACTTCTAGTCTTCTCCCAAGAGTCATGATTTCATTTCATTTATATTTCATCATGTAATCACTAATTTCATTTATAAATCAATAAGTTCATTTGTCAATCGGAAGAAAGTTTGTAATTCCTATTCTCTATCAATGCAATCGACGGTCAAAAACCAATCGGAAGAAACAAAAATAATGATTTTAATTCCAATAGAAAGTCCTCGAGTAGATAATGTGTTTTCTAAATCAACAATTAGTTTTATTTAATAAATGTGATTTTATGATTTAAGTAAAATATGTTTGATTATTCAAAAAACCTACGAGTTACGGGGCGGGTTTGGATATTTGTTGATTTGGTGGACAAGGGTATGGGTTTGATTATTCAAAACCCTGTGGGTTACGGAGCGGGTTTGGATCGGATTTCGAAATTTGTTGAAAGGGTTTGGATCAAGGTCGATTCGCTCCAAACCCGCCCCATTGCTAGGTCTAATGCTCCCCCCGAAAAGATGAAAAATACGAAAGATATGGGGGTATGAAGCTGACCTTGGGTTTTGATCCTTTTTGAAAAGGAAAATGGAGTGAGTTTTCAGCCTTAGCTAGCTTCTTTGAAGAGATTGGTGGAGTTTTGGTGTTCTAGGATCATAATCACAAAAAATGAGGTGGTTATGAGAGATGATCTTAGCATAAAATGGAAATAAACAACTTAGATGTGAAATGGACTTACCAAGTTGATGATCTTTTGAAGAATCCATCTTAACACCTACTTATACTTCACGATTTTTGAAGAGAAAAGGAAACAAGTTCTTGGAGTTTAGAGAGATATAAGAGAGTTGAGTGTGTGAGTTTGGACGATAAATGAGAGAGATGGTGGTGTTCTTGGCCGTAAATAGAGGGAGGGAGGAGAGAGGTTGAAACCTAGATATTTAGTGGACAATGCAACTCCTAGATATATGATGGGTAAGTGTATGGATACATGCCATGCAAAAATGATGTGTCACAAGCTAATTAATCCATATGTTATCTTTATTTTTTTTAATATATATATATATATATATATATATATATATATATATATATATATATATATGCCGATCGACCCAATATGAGAGGGAAAGAAAGAAAATTTTGGGCTTGGTTTTGAATGCAACCGAGACACATTGGCCCAATAGAGATTTTTCGGCCCAAGAAGGCCCATTTATGGGTTTGTGGCCCAATGAAGCTAAATGGAAAGGTTACTCGGCCCAATAACTCGGAATTATTTCTCTTGGCCCAATAACATCTAGGAAAATGTTTACGGCCCATTAAGGCACACAACAGATCTTTTGTCCCAAAAGAACCAAGTTGAGGGGTTATTGGCCCATTAGGGCCCATTAAGAAAGGTTCGGTCCATTAAGAGTGTTTTAGCCCTAAAAATGCTAAGATGGAGTATTGAGTCCACTATGACCTAATAAAGGTAGTCATGGTCCAACAGTTTAATTGTGGTTAAGAAGGAAAAATCTTATTCCTCTCTTCCTTCGAAGAGTGCTCAAATTGATCTCACCATAAAGAGCCCAATATCCCAGAAGAGGAATAATGTTGAGGGCACAGATCTGAGCATAGAAAATCTCAAGATAGAGGAGGCACTCAAGAAGCTGGTCTCTTTCTCTCAAGCTGTATGTATTCCTTGAATTTTGGTCTTTTCCTTTTGTTTTTTGATTTTGCTTTTGCTGATGATGTTCTTGTTTCATGTCTCCGACCACATCTCTTTATCAACTGTTGATTTGAAGATCAGGGTTGAGAAGGCTGAGCGCGCTTTGAAAGAGCAGGAGGAGGTATGAAAGGCAGCCAATGAGGATCTGTTGATGAGGGTGGAACTGCGGACCAAAGAGAAATCTGAGAAGGTGGAGGAGCATGTCGTTGGTATTGAGGAGGTTATTGTTGAGGTTAAAATTAATATTGGTATGGGCATTTTGGAGGCAAAAATCAAGCTTGTAGAGGAAGTAGAGAACGTAGGATCCTGGAATGTAGTCGGTTGGAGTAAAGCCTTGGCTAAGTTGATTGGCAAGCCTGTTAATTCTATTTAGGATCGTGTAGAGAAGAAGAAGAGAAAAGAGGAGGAGAAAAAGAAGAAGAAGGAGGAGATGAAGAAGACGAAAGAGACAAAGGTGACTTGGGTGGTGATGATCAAACCATGGTTTAGGTCTGATTAGGTTTAAAAACAATTTTATTATTTTGGTATGTAAGACAATATTTTCCCTTTTTTGTGGGGTTGACAGGAAACCCCTTTTATTTTATGCTTTGGTTGCTTATATTATCTTTCTGCATGGTTGATGTGGTTGTAGGATAAAAGTAGGTTTTGATAAGTATTTCCAGATGATTAAGATCCTAAAAGGTTCAGGTTTTACAAGAACTTTTTGGGATCCTAATAATTTGAGATAACTAATCAAGATCATAAAACAGTTAAGATCCTTAGAAAAGATAAGACTTCAGTTATAGTATAGGAGAGAATCCTTTTAACGAAAATATTTTTTAGGAAATAAGATCAATACACAAACTCCCGCTCCCCCTCCAAAAGATGTTGGTTATAACTACAGGCTACGATTGTATACTCAATAGGTGACAACTGAAACGTCTCACTAGATTCTTGATCGAATTTATGCAGAAAAGAAAGGAAAACATATAAGGTATATTCTAGGCCCAATAAACATGTAAGTGGATAACTAGGGCCCACTAAGCATGTATATTATTTCCAGGCTCGAAAGGAATATGAATACATACATATATATATATATATATATATATATATATATATATATATATATAAATACATATAAGTTAACATGTCTAGATGTTTTCAAAAGTATATATAAGTTATACAAACTTGCATCGAACTCAAGTATAAGAGCTTTTAGCATGATAAAAATAATTTCTTGTTTTTGACGTTTCTTTCCCTGGTTTAAGAAAAATTATAGAAAAATCATCGTAAGTCGAGACTTAGATCTGTAAACTCTGAGAGTTTGTAAATGAGTGTACTTTATTCATAATTTTTATTAAGATTTTTAATGTCCTCAAACCAGTGTGAAAATGTTCATCTTCACCGACTGGTCCGAAATCATTCCTGAAATGATAGGCAGTTTTGTAAAAATCGCCAAAAATTGTAGAAAATCGTATGAATGTGTGAGAGTAGTCATTTTAAAGGTATAAACCTGAACGTTTTGCATGTAAAACATTTTTGAAAAATATTATAATTAAGGTGGTCAAAACAGTCCGTAATTAGTCCAAAACGTTTCTGTTAAAAGCTGATCTTTGAGTTTAGGTTATAGATGTTTGAACACAACACTTTTTTTTGCTATTTTGAGTGTATAATCTCAGACCTACAAGTTTACCTGTAATATATAAGACAACACATACTTTTCTCATGGTGTTTATGAAGATCTAAGTGATAAACTTCATGTTCAAGTAAATATCCAAAAGTTAAACACATAACACAAAGGTACATGCAGATATCCAACATTTAAACGAGAGTTGACTTGTATCCTCCCTAGGTCTGGAAATGGAGCGGATTTTGACCCTGATCCGATCCAAACCCTTAATAGTTATACGGGTTTGGAGCATAGTTTTTGATCCGTTTACCTGTTAACGACCCGTACCCGCTAACCCTTTTATTAAAAGGGTCAGGTATGGATCATCGCCGATCTGATCTGTTTATAACCCACCCCATATAAATTTTAGAATTATACATTTATATTTTATATTGCCTAAAGTTACTAAGAGGGGATGCCGCCTACTACTGAAAGACCACATTAAATTCCAATCGGAATTCCAAAGAGAAAAGGACAAAGACTAAAATGTTTTTACATAGGACTCGAGGAATCAACTTCTAGACTTCTAGTCTTCTCCCAAGAGTCATGATTTCATTTCATTTATATTTCATCATGTAATCACTAATTTCATTTATAAATCAATAAGTTCATTTGTCAATCGGAAGAAAGTTTGTAATTCCTATTCTCTATCAATGCAATCGACGGTCAAAAACCAATCGGAAGAAACAAAAATAATGATTTTAATTCCAATAGAAAGTCCTCGAGTACATAATGTGTTTTCTAAATCAACACTTAGTTTTATTTAATAAATGTGATTTTATGATTTAAGTAAAATATGTTTGATTATTCAAAAAACCTACGAGTTACGGGGCGGGTTTGGATATTTGTTGATTCGGTGGACAAGGGTATGGGTTTGATTATTCAAAACCCTATGGGTTACGGAGCGGGTTTGGATCGGATTTCGAAATTTGTTGAAAGGGTTTGGATCAAGGTCGATTCGCTCCAAACCCGCCCCATTGCCAGGTCTAATCCTCTCCCCGAAAACATGAAAAATACGAAAGATATGGGGGTATGAAGCTGACCTTGGGTTTTGATCATTTTTGAAAAGGAAAATGGAGTGAGTTTTCGGCCTTAGCTAGCTTCTTTGAAGAGATTGGTGGAGTTTTGGTGTTCTAGGATCATAATCACAAAAAATGAGGTGGTTATGAGAGATGATCTTAGCATAAAATGGAAATAAACAACGTAGATGTGAAATGGACTTACCAAGTTGATGATCTTTTGAAGAATCCATCTTAACACCTACTTATACTTCACGACTTTTGAAGAGAAAAGGAAAGAAGTTCTTGGAGTTTAGAGAGATATAAGAGAGTTACGTGTGTGAGTTTGGACAATAAATGAGAGAGATGGTGGTGTTCTTGGCCGTAAATAGAGGGAGGGAGGAGAGAGGTTGAAACCTAGATATTTAGTGGACAATGCAACTCCTAGATATATGATGGGTAAGTGTATGGATACATGCCATGCAGAACTGATGTGTCACAAGCTAATTAATCCATATGTTATCTTTATTTTTTTAATATATATATATATATATATATATATATATATATATATATATATATATATATATATATATATATATGCCGATCGACCCAATATGAGAGGGAAAGAAAGAAAATTTTGGGTTTGGTTTTGAATGCAACTGAGACACATTGGCCCAATAGAGATTTTTCGGCCCAAGAAGGCCCATTTACGGGTTTGTGGCCCAATGAAGCTAAATGGAAAGGTTACTCGGCCCAATAACTTGGAATTATTTCTCATGGCCCAATAACATCTAGGAAAATGTTTACGGCCCATTAAGGCACACAAAAGATCTTATGTCCCAAAAGAACCAAGTTGAGGGGTTATTGGCCCATTAGGGCCCATTAAGAAAGGTTTGGTCCAGTAAGAGTGTTTTAGCCCTAAAAATGCTAAGATGGAGTATTGAGTCCACTATGACCTAATAAAGGTAGTCATGGTCCAACAGTTTAATTGTGGTTAAGAAGGAAAAATCTTCTTCCTCTCTTCCTTCGAAGAGTGCTCAAATTGATCTCACCATAAAGAGCCCAATATCCCAGAAGAGGAATAATGTTGAGGGCACAGATCTGAGCATAGAAAATCTCAAGATAGAGGAGGCACTCAAGAAGCTGGTCTCTTTCTCTCAAGCTGTATGTATTCCTCGAATTTTGGTCTTTTCCTTTTGTTTTTTGATTTTGCTTTTGCTGATGATGTTCTTGTTTCATGTCTCCGACCACATCTCTTTGTCAACTGCTGATTTGAAGATCAGGGTTGAGAAGGCTGAGCGCGCTTTGAAAGAGCAGGAGGAGGTATGAAAGGCAGCCAATGAGGATCTGTTGATGAGGGTGGAACTGCTGACCAAAGAGAAATCTGAGAAGGTGGAGGAGCATGTCGTTGGTATTGAGGAGGTTATTGTTGAGGTTAAAATTAATGTTATTATGGCCATTTTGGAGGCAAAAATCAAGCTTGTAGAGGAAGTAGAGAACGTGGGATCCTGGAACGTAGTCGGTTGGAGTAAAGCCCTGGCTAAGTTGATTGGCAAGCCTGTTAATTCTATTTAGGATCATGTAGAGAAGAAGAAGAGAAAACAGGAGGAGAAAAAGAAGAAGAGGGAGGAGATGAAGAAGACGAAAGAGACAAAGGTGACTTGGGTGGTGATGATCAAACCATGGTTTAGGTCTGATTAGTTTTAAAAACCATTTTATTATTTTGGTATGTAAGACAATATTTTCCCTTTTTTGTGGGGTTGGTAGGAAACCCCTTTTATTTTATGCTTTGGTTGCTTATATTATCTTTCTGCGTGGTTGATGTGGTTGTAGGATAAAAGTAGGTTTTGATAAGTATTTCCAGATGATTAAGATCCTAAAAGGTTCAGGTTTTACAAGAACTTTTTGGGATCCTAATAATTTGAGATAACTAATCAAGATCATAAAACAGTTAAGATCCTTAGAGAAGATAAGACTTCAGTTATAGTATAAGAGAGAATCCTTGTAACGAAAATATTTTTTAGGAAATAAGATCTATTCACAAACTTCCGCTCCCTCTCCAAAAGATTTTGGTTATAACTACAGGCTACGATTGTATATTCTAGGCCCAATAAACATGTAAGTGGATAACTAGGGCCCACTAAGCATGTATATTATTTCTAGGCTCGAAAGGAATATGAATACGCACACACACACACACACACACACACATATATATATATATATATATATATATATATATATATATATATATATACATATAAGTTAACATGTCTAGATGTTTTAAAAAATATATATAAGTTATATAAGCGTGCATCTAACACAAGTATAAGAGCTTTTAGCATGATAAAAATAATTTCTTGTTTTTAAACTTTCTGTCCCTGTTTTTAGAAAAATTATAGAAAAATCATCGTAATTCGAGATTTGGATCCGTAAACACTGAGATTTTGTAAAATGAGTCTACTTTATTCATAATTTTTATTAGAGAAAGTTACTATGTTTTGTGCTAAAAACGAAGTTAAAGTTGTGGATTTGGAAGATGAATATTTTAATGGATACAGTCATTGCAAAGGTTCACAGGTTAGTAATGTTTGTTATTACCAACTAACACCTTGATTTATAAATTTATTGTGTTATATCATTAGCTATTAATATATATATATATATATATATATATATATATATATATATATATATATATATATATATATATATGTGTGTGTGTGTGTGTGTATTTTTTTAAGGTTAACAACTTGCACCATTATCAAGTTGATTTATTTAAGGAGGTAATTGATATGCAGCTTCAAGAGCTGAACAATCGTTTTAATGAAGTAAACACAAATTTACTTCTCTGTATTGCTTGTTTGTGGCCAAGTGAATCTTTCAAAGCCTTTGATTCAAAAAAAATAATGAAAATGGCTACACTTTATCCGGAAGAGTTTCCAACGGAATATGATCTTCGAGTTCTTGAAGTGGACCCTGGAAATTACATTCAATATGTGTGTGAAGATGAACGATTTACTGATTTGAAGAGCATTTGAGAACTTGCCAAAAAGATGGTCGAAGAAAAAAAGCATATAATATTTTCTAAGACTTACCTTCTTGTGAAACTTACATTGATCTTACTTGTAGCAACAGCAAGTGTGGAACACACATTTTTAGCAATGAAGTTGATAAAGACCGATATACACAACAAAATGAGTGATCAACTTTTGAGTGATAGTTTAGTGTCGTATATTGAAAAAATGTTTTAAAAGGTATTGGTTCAATTGTAAGAACTTTATTATAACTGTTGAACGAATGTTTAAATATTTTAGTCATACAACCCGATCCGCCACCAATAGTATTTTTACACTTTCATATTTTTTTTAGTTTTATATACATAAGGAACCACATGGCTTTTGGTTCTAGATTCACCACTGTTGGTTCCATGGACAAAGAACAGATAAAGAAGATGGTGATACATCGAAGGCTTGATAATTTTGATTTCAATGTATCAGTTAATGCTCAAATATATCATCAATTTGCAGATTTTGATTTGGTGTTGACTTCTTGGAGTCAAACTAATTTTGACTGATTTTGGCCATTTGCATTAGGAATGTTAAATGTCTTAGGAGACGATCGGGCTTCACATCACATGTTTATATTTGGAGTAGATCGATGTTGGGATTTTAGTTTTAATATTGAATTGGAAGTTTTGGGGGTGTTGTGGTCGAATGCCTTGGAAACGAACATGTACTGGGAACGAAAGTTTGTATTTTGGTTTGACGAACATATGGGATTCAAACTGGAAATTGATTTGGGCTTGAACAAAACAACACTTGGATTCGAATTGTGTATTGGAGTCGACACTCGACATTGTGAATTTTTGAGTTTAAATCATGTGTTGGATATCGATCGGGAAGGTTTGCTTTCATAGGCTTGTCGTGGGTATCAACATATGATGTTCAAAAAGGTCCTTGATCGCATTTTCCTTCCAAATGCAGTGAAGAAGAAACAAAACCTATCGATTCAAATCCCTGAACTTTCTAAGAAGTGGCAAAAGTTATCCACCTTCGAAATGGGGACAAAATTTGTGATGAATGCATGATTTTAATTTCGAATCCTTGAAGTTTTAAAGAATTGGTAGAATTTACCCAGTTTCGCAATTGGGCTAAAAATTATGAGAAATGGAGGAATTTACATATTAGGTCCCTAAAACTTATGCGAATTGAGACTTTATGCCCAGTTTTGAATTTAGGGTAAAGTTTCACATTGAAAGTTGTTTTGGTGTAATGGGTCCCTGTAGAATTCTGATATTGACAGTTTTTACCCAGAATTTCAAAATTATTGGAACTCTCACAATAAAGTCAAAATTTTTCACAAAACTTGGAAAAATTTCATGACTTTTTTGTGATTGTTTTTTCATGCAAGTTTTTCGCGGTTTCATTTTTGGCACACATCGACAGGGAGATTTGTGAAGTTTATTCCTCGGGCGCTTCTCAACCTTATGGGTTTTATAATCACTTGTTGATTATAAAAATGAGGGAGAATGAAGAAACAATATTCGAAGCTTCTAGAGTATTCATTTGCGAATTTGAAGACCGGTATTACTTAGAGGGGGAGTTGGTCGTGATGGCTTGAGCTCGTTTGGAAACTGAAGCCAGAACATCCAATCCTAACTTTGAGGGGGAGAATGTTAGGGTGCAAAGTCATGATTGGATGCTTCTAGTAGCTTACCCTTTTGTTTGTGTGTAATTAGTTGTCTTTCCTATAAATGGGAAGTAAGTGACACTCATTTTAAGTAAGAACTTATGAGAGTTAGTATAGTGAGATAAATATTGCATGACCTACTTTCTAATACTCTCTAGATTAATGAGAGCTTAAAACAAGAATATTTACATCCTTGTGTTCTTCGTCTTCATCATTCTTACATGATTCACTAAATCATTTCATATTCCACATTCTTCATCATAATTAGGATCACAACAAAGATCCTTACTTAGATTTCATTGGAAAACCCCTCTTTAGAAAATATTGATGGGTTTTGAGCATAACAACATATCCTATGTGTGCATGCAACCCTAAATCGATCGGATCTAAATTTTCTCTAACTGAACATGCAAACTACGAACACAAAGTATGAACCCTAGATCCCTAGTGTATCAAATTCACATAGTAAAGCATTATGAAACATACCTTTAAGATTATTATTGTAAACAATCTTGAATCCTTACTTGAAAGACCTTTGGTCGCAAGCGCCACAAGTGTTGCGCCTTTAATGTCTCACAAACAAACTCAAGAACCAAGGAATACTATAGAGAGAGAGAGAGAAGGGAAGAAGAATTTCGGCTCTAAGTCTTTTGGAGGAGTGTATAGATGAAATATAACCCTAAGGAGGGTTTATATAGGTATTAGGAAGGTATTGGATAAGGCAGGTGTATTCAAGATAAACCTAATCCCTTAACTTCATCCCTAAGGCATCCAATGCACCCTTAGAGCCCAAGCAAACCCGAGGAGCATCTATATTTCGTCCCCCCCCCCCCACTATGTGGAGGTTCTAGAATGCTCAATGCTCAACTATTAAACATTGTCACCTTTAGTCCATACAGTTTCAGTTAATTCCCTTAATCCCAAAATTAATTTCAAATTATTTTCTAATTAAATATAAATTAAACAATATGATTTCGAATTAATATATTATTTCCAGAATACATTAATCAATCATTTATTTGGTTTCTTATTAATTTATTAACCACGTAATAAATTAATAAATCATTTTTCTCTCTCTACCAGTTATCCTATTCAATTGCTAGGTTTGAAGGCAACCCAAAAGGACTATGTTATCAATTCAAGTTTATACTAATTATGTAGGAACCCAGATTCACACAATATGAGATGACAATGTGGAAATTAAGAACAATAAATGAATCAATCTCAGATAAACAGGGAATAGTGAAATATTTCTTTAGTCATATGATTATCAGATCTGATTACAATGGAGAAATCTCACATGAACAAAAATAAACTCTCATTTTCTCTGTAAATAAGAAAAACGAAAATTAAAATATAAAGGAGGCTCTCACAAAATAAAAAAATGACTTAAACTATTTATAGTCTATAGTCCTAGGGTTTAAAATCTAAAAAACCCTCAAACTAATAGGTCAAAAAATAAAAATTCACCCTTCAAACATTGTAATATCAAACAATTCTCCCTAAATGTTTAGACTGATGAATAAAAATAAAAAACATAGAATAAAAATGTGATGATATTAAACATCGGTTTCCCCTAGACGCATGCATTTGGTCATCACAAAAACTCTATCCGGATAGAACAAAAAATCTTCTATGAAACTAAAATCCATTGGATAATCGCTTGGGTTGTTAAAATGCCTTTAACCTTATGACCAACTTTACACTTTTTCTCCACAACAGTCTTTTATTAAATTTTTTTGTCATTTTCAGTTGTCACCTAATAGAGAGAATTAGATAAACAGCATTTGTAACACCTTGAATTTAGAAGGCCAGAAAAGAGAAGAAAACCTCAAATGAGGAAGTGACTCGTCAAGTAGATGGGTGACTCGACGAGTAGGAGCGTGATTTGGTCGCGGGTTCAGTAGCCTACTCGACGATTCAGAAGATTGACTTGACGAGTTGGCCAGGTTTGGGGAAAATCCTAAATGCAGGTCTTGTACCCTATTTAAGGAATATTATAGCCTCCATCAGGCCCTTGATACTCTATCAAGTCCAGAACGAAAACCCTAAAGCCTCCCTTGAGTTATGAGTCATTTTGAGAGTTTTGTAGCATTCTTGAAGCTTGGAGGAACAAGAAGAAGGTTGGAGGTTCAAGGAGGAAGGAGTAGATCCAAAAGATTCACTCCATTTGCTGCTCATTTTGGTAATCAAGTTCCTTCCTTGACTTCTAGTTTGTTAGATCTCTTTATGTCCCTTTTTATGAAGTTTATGGACCAAGGGTGATTTCTTGTGGGATTTGGACGTCCCCAAGCCAAATCCTTTCAGATCTAGGAGTGTCTTGTGACAACCGTCAATTTCCGGTCAAGTCAAAGTCAACTAAAGTCAACAAGTCAAACCAGTCAACTCAATTAACCCTTGTGTACTACGGTTTACGCTATGTTATTTCCGTATAACTCGTTATTCTAATGAGAAATCATCAATTGAAAAGTTTGTATACTTAGATTTCATTAACCTAAAACGACGTTAAGTAATGAACCAAACCAATAAAACAATGTTGCATACTCAAAGGGAGTGTGTAAGATCCTTAAACATGGCTTAACGGGGTTTACGGACCTTGCGTTGTGAAGCCGGACACTCACAAATGTCACACACGAAACCTCTCTCAATCGTTTTCACTCTATCTCTCTCTAGTTAGAATCTCTCCCAAATCTCTCTAAGTATGTGAAATCTCTCCCAAATCTCTCTCAAAAGTTCCCGTAACTTTTTGTAGTCTTTCGGGCCATCCCGACCCTTAACTGGGTCAAAAACCGCTTAAAATGGAGTTAGAATGGAGAAAATACCCTAAAAGACCCGAAATCCCCTTTATAGGGCCAAAGCCTCTTAGGGTCGGACCCTCTTGGACTGGAAGCAGCTAGGACCGAAGACCCAGGGTGTAGCCGCAACAAGCTGACCGCAGCCAGCGAGGCGCAGCGAGCCGACCGCAGCCAGCAAGCTGTAGTCGTCAAGCCTGCAGCCGTCTCACCTTCGGTCTTCCTTCGGACGTAGTCGCCTGTGGTAGCAGCTCCGACCGCAAACTCCCTCCTCCCTCGGATCCGCACCAGCAGCCCCAGTCACTCCGGTTCTAGGCTGCTGATGACCGCAACCTCGCCCAGAACTTCGGATTTCGGCATTTCCTACCCGGTTTTCAATATTTTTTTAACATTTTAAGCCCGTTTTTCATCCTTTTAATGCAGGATTTTCTCCAGAAATCATATTTTAACATATAAGACCCTAAATATTCATAATATAAACATATTTTGATGGAAATATTTATTTATGAATAAAATCTATTAAGTGAGATCATGAGGTGGAGTGTGGATCTCGCCATAATATTAGACACAAACAACCACCCCATTCCCATTCCTTTGACCAGCTATGGTCCTCCCCACCACTCCTAGTCACTTCATGGTCCTTTTCCACTCATTTTTCTAGCAAAATCTTACCCAAAGAGCTAGAAAATCCTCTCTCTCTCTTCACTTTACTCATTTTCCTCATTTTCACCAAGAAGTTCAAACACCATTTCTCTCAAACTTTCTCCCTCAAATTCGAGATTCAAGGTTGATCATCAAGATTTCTTACACTTTTGGTAAGTATAATTCATCCTCTCTATGATTATTACACTCCCCTTTACTCAAATCATTGATTTCTTACACAAACTCCATCACTTTGATCTTAGATTCTCGAAAATCTTCAAGGCATCTTCAAGTGTTCTTGAGTTGAATACTTCCTTTCTCCAACATTCATCTACTGAAATCACATAAGGTGAGTTCATACCCCTACATTTTCATGTTTTCTTAAGTTTTAAGGGGGGGGGGGGAGGTGGAATATAAGTTAAAACACCAAGAACACAACTAAACTCATTTAACAGCCTTCATCAGAAAAGTTCAACACCATTCACGGACTGTTTCGGGCAACTTAAACATTTTAGTTTTAAAAACTGTTTTAGTTGCAAGTAGCCCCATTTCTTAGATTTAAAATGACTACTTGCACATCTCCACACGATTTTTCTACAATTTATGGTGATTTTTGTAAAACAGCCTATCATTTCAAGAACAAATCTGGACCAGTCTGTGAATATGAGCATTTTAACACAAGTTAAAGGCTTCCAAAAATCATGATAAAAATTATGAATAAAGTAGACACATTTTAGGAACTCTCAGAATTTACGGATTTAGTTTTCTACTTCGTATGATTTTTCTATGATCTTTCTAAAACAGTGTACAAAAGTTAAAAACTAGTTAACAACTTATAACTTTCAACACACTTTGTAACATGCTGAGCAAAGTGTTAAATCTTTGATGACTTCATATTTTACATGTGTTTCTTGTTGTGGTATAATTATATAACAGAAAATACTCTCTGAATTGTAAGAATCCTCCATCATTACCATTAGTACAAAACAAAGCAAGATAAACATAGTTATATTTTGCTATATATTCGACTTACATAGAAAATGGTTTTTATACACCACAAACAAACATACTAAACTATAATAGGTATAGTTAGGTTGCTTATACATTTCAAACATCTTGATAAACTATAATAGGTATAGTTTATGTTCATTTACATTACTGTTAGGGTGCAAAGTCATGCATGGATGAGGCTTTACCCACTTGTATGTGTAATGGGTTGCCTTTCCTTTATAAGGAAGTGAGTGGCACTTAATTTATGTAAGTGAATCCATTTAGAGTGTTAGACTAGAGATAGAAACTTTGTACAAACCTATTTGTATAATCTTTCTAGATCAAATATGAGCTTACAAAGATTTATTTACTCTTTATGTTCTTGATTTTGCATGATGATTCACTAGATCTTTCTTATTCCGCACATGCCATCATAATCAACACCACTACAATTGGTATCAGAGCGGGTGTTCTTGATTTGATCAAGAATTGATCCTTGATGGCAATCTTGATTTGGTGATTCATTTTATGATCTTGGATCTTCGTGGTTTAGAGAGTTTTTGGATTCTAGAAATCGATTTTCTTCACAAGAATTCAAGTGATTTTTACTTTCTCTCTCTAGAAAACCCATTCAAAATCACTTTCTCTCTCTAGAAAATTTCAAGTTCTTGTAATCATGGAGAAATGGATGATACATAGTAAGGATGTTCAAGGTGAATGCACTTTTGAATATCTTCTTTATAGCTTGACTATTGGATTGAAAAGTGAATGTGATATTGTTGTAAATGGAGAAATGAATGAAGTTGGAGAATTAATTTGTTGTCCAATTTTTCGAACCAAACATTTGTTTGATCGTTTGGTTACAACATATCAAAAGAGACGAAGAAATAGAAGAGATGGAGAAGTCATAAAAGGAATTTCTCGTGCTGAATGCAAATATGGAAGCAATAAACTTGAATATTATGCAGATTGTCGTGAAGCTCGGGAAGGTGTTCTTGATGATGATCTTGATGTTCAAGAAAAAGGAGTTCAAGTTGATTTTCAAGATGAAAAAGTTTTTTGCTCGATTGGAGTTCAAACCGATAATATTTTGTGTTCTTGTGATTCGTTTGAAGGAATGATTCCTTATCGAAAGCCGGTGATCCAAGAAAATCACAAGTATCAAACTCCAAAAGATTTGATTCAAACTCAAAATGTTCATGTTGTGGAAAGTGGGTTTGTTCATGGGTTAAGTCTTCAAGATGCAAAACGATGAGAAAGAAAAAGAAGAAGAGGATTAAACGGAAAAACAAGCGGGTTTATTCAAATGTTGTTGTAAAGCCGAAATCCGTGAAACAAATTTGGGTTCCAAAGCAACAATCTCCAAGTGTTGCATTGAATTTGAAGTCAAAACCCAAAAGTGTTGGTGGTTCTTTTGAAGATGTTCTTGGATCATTGAAGGACATGAAGAACGAGTTGTACATCTTGCATAGTGGGTGGTACAATGTTCAAATTGGAGATTTTCTCATTCCAACAAAAGAACCAAGATCTTCTAAATTCGATTCGTTTGGTGAAAACGGAACTCGATTCGTCAAAAAGGTATCTCAAATTCTCAAATGGATTCCAAAACGTCCATGATTTCGATTCGTGTTTTTTCGTTTTTCAATTTTTGATCGATTTGCCTCATTGGATCTAATCCGTTTCAAACCCCTTTGATTGATCCAATTATTTTTTTTTAGATCAAGCACAAACCAAATTCAAAATCATTTGATTAAATATTTTTTCTTGAAAACAATTTTTGAGCTTAATGTTCAAATTCGTTTACTGTTCATACAAGTTTTGTTTTCGAAGCAAAACCAATCTTAAGCCCAATCCAACAATTTTTAATTGTTACTGTTCATTTTTTGTATGAGCCCACAAATCGTTAAATACGTTTGATTCTACAAATTGTTATTCGTCAGTCGACATGTACATACACATTTCTTACTTGTACTATTGGATCATCATATTTCTTCTTAATCCGTTTTTTTAGTTCTTGTGCATAGATTTCTTCTCATACTTCTTGCAAATTGATTATCGATTACTGGTGATATAAACTTGTGAATCGATTTTATTCTTTTTGTCTTCAATCTCTAAATCGATGAGGATCAAGTTTGGGCTAAGAAATCGAACAGTGAATCCTTTGATTTGAATGAAATTGATCAAGATAACATGATAGTGATGAAGAACAGTTGGCTAATCATGTTTGGATCCAAAATTTGTTGATTGAATTATCAATTTGATGTTTGATCATCTTTGACTTCGAAAAGTCAAACACAGGGAAAAAAATGGAACTGATGGTCACTGGTTTGATTGAAAACGAAATTGTTTTTGTGATGATTGAAGAATCGAAGGTTTGGTAATGGTGAACGGATTCGCATGTTACTGAAAATAAATTTCGTGAATAGATATGACGAGTTTGATTTTAATGTCGAGTTTGGCTGAATGAAAAGTGACGATTTTTTTTTGAATTGAAGGCTTGAAGTTAACAGTTGATTGATCGAAGTATTTGGAATTGCCAATTGATTGTTGTTGATTTGGATTGTGTTGCAAAAACGAAACAAATAACAAGATTTGATATTCAAATGGTTGAATGAAAAGCGAAGTGTCGATGTGGGTTATTGATTTGGAATCGACTGGGGTATTTTGGGGTTCGCTATTAAAGAAATTCGCATGAAATCGTGATTTGGTTTAAGGTTGTGATTGAATGATCGAAGACTTGAAATCTGGATTTCGCATGATTGGAATCGATGTTAGTCTAATTTCGAACATTTGGAGTAGATTGTTGGGTTTATTTGGTTTATTGATTTGGTTCATTCTGTGAGTTCGCAAGATTGATTTGTGTGAGTTCGCATCTGGGTTTCAAAAGCTGTTCGCATTTAAGGTCAAGAATGTTCGCATTTGGTTAATTGGGTTAGAGATGCGAAGTCTTCTCATCCATGGTTCGCATCCATGTTTCAGAAACGTGCGAAGAATTTGACGTGCGAAGCATTTCACTGGTTAATGAATTGGGGAAGAAAACACACAAGTTTCGAAATTAGTCCCTAAAATTTCAAAAACATGACAAAATTGACCCAACTTCGCAAAGTGGGTAATATAAGCCGAGAAATTGCAGAATTTTCATTTTTGGTCCCTGTAGTTTGTGCGAATTTACGCTTTATGCCCAGTTTCGCAAATGGGATAAAGTTTCGCATATTTGGCTGTTTATGGCGCAACGGGTCCCTGCAAGTTTCAGAAAGTGACAACTTCTACTGGATTTTTGAAAAATCTTGCAACCTTCACTCAAAAAGTCAAAATTTTTCATAAATTGGAAATTTTTTTGTGGCTTTTTCGTGATTGTTTTTCCTTGCAAGAGTTTTGGTGATTCATTTTTGGTACACATCAAGGGGGAGTATTGTGAAGTTTATTCCTCGGGCGCTTCTCATCCCTAATGGGTTTTATAATCAATTTTTGATTATAAACAGGGGGAGAATGATGGGTATTCGAAGCTTCTCGGGTTTGTCGAATATTTATTTGCATATTTGAAGACCGGTGTTACTTCGTGGGGGAGTTTGGTCTTGATCGCACTAGCTCGTTGGAGATTAAAGTTGGGGCATCCAATCCTAACTTTGAGGCGGAGAATGTTAGGGTGTAAAGTCATGCTTGGATGAGGCTTTACCCACTTGTATGTGTAATGGGTTGCCTTTCCTTTATAAGGAAGTCAGCGACACTTATTTTATGTAAGTGAATCCATTTAGAGTGTTAGACTAGAGAGAGAAACTTTGTACAAACCCATTTGTATATTCTTTCTAGATCTAATATGAGCTTACAAAGATTTATTTACTCCTTATGTTTTTTAGTTTGCATGATGATTCACTAGATCTTTCTTATTCCGCACATGCCATCATAATCAACACCACTACAATTACAAAAGGTTTTCATACGAAAAGGGGTACAAATACAAAGTACCAGTTTTATACGAAAAGGGGTACAAATACAAAGTACTGGTTGTATACAAAATAGGTATAAATACAAAGTACCAGGTTTTCATACGAAAAGGGGTATAAATACAAAGTACCGGTTTTATATGAAAAGGGGTACAAATACAAAGTACCGGTTTTATAAAAAAATGGGTACAAATACAAAGTACCAGGTTTTCATACGAAAAGGGGTACAAATACAAAGTACTGGTTTTATACGAAAAGGGGTACAAATAAAAAGTACCGGTTTTATACAAAAAGGGGTACAAATACAAAGTACAAGGTTTTCATACAAAAAGGGGTACAAATACAAAGTACCAGGTTCACATGAAATAGTTTTCATGATATTAAAACTATATTTCATTTGCTAAGTGTATATGCTAGAGTTATATAAGAATCTAGTCACAATCGACTTAGAATTTGTGGGCCTGCCTTATCTCCTGTTCCTTGTTTGGTTGTGGATCTGGGACAGATCCATTATATTCAACGGTTTATTTAAATTAATTTTTATATAATTTATATACGCTGAGTGATTATAGAAGGAATCTATGGGTCTTTCTAGGATTCATTATCGGATAACATAGAAGCATTCATTTCATACATAATAAGGAAAATATTGAATTTTCTGGAAACATACTTTGTTACTTTTACAAGGAAAACGATTTCATTCTAAAACAAAACTCTTATGAACTCACCAACTTAATTGTTGACACTAATTCAAAACTACTTGTATTCTCAGGAAATCAGTGAAACAGGAAAATCAACAGCATTTTAAAGATGGGACAATAAATCATCAAACATTTCATTTTGTCATCATAATGTAATTGATTTTGAAACATGTAAACTTGCTATGATGTAACTTTCTCAATTATATTTCTGATGGTTGTATTTACTTTGAGCACTATTATACTCGTTGTTGTGATACTATACATGAAGTCCTCCACCCCCGAACGTTTCCGCCATCGTTGGTTTGGGGGTGTGACAGATTGGTATCAGAGCATTGTTTATAGTGAACTAAGTATATCGAGCCACATAAGATATACAAACTATAAATGCATTGGGACTAAGGTCTCTGATTTAAAGTTTTCAAAACAACTATACTTTTAGAAATAAATAGTTTCTTGTTAAAAGTATACATGCATGCATACATACTAAGGTCAACATCATTCTAGAACAAAACTAAAGTAATGATTGTTGAATATCACAGGTAAGCTCGGGGATGTATGGTCAGTCTTGGGAGTGGCATAGCCTGATCAACTATGCTGGTCCGAGGAGTGATTAGCACATGCCCAAGAATGGTTGTGATATGGCGACAAGTCTAAAAACTTACCAACACTACCACAATGAGAACATTAGAACATAACATGAGTTTAAAATACTATGGGAGTATTTTGTGTTACTATAAGTGCTTACATGAGAACTAAACAGGTCTCTATCAAGTAGTTCAATAGTTTTTAAGTAGATACGCTAAGGTTATATGAAATTTAGGCATTATAGACTAAGAATCTGTGATCGTTGCTTTACTTCCTGTTCTCGTTGGATTGTGGATTTGGAGTTAGAGTAACCTATTCGAACGACTATCCTGCCTTGGTTTCATATAACTGGTACACACTACATAAGTATTGATATAAACTGATACAGATCATCTAATAATTATCTAGATAGTTCGTCCAATAATTATCTTCTTACCCCCATTCTCGCACGTTCAACATAGCAAGATCCTACTTACCGGGCGACCCCTACTTTCCCAATCCAAACCCGAGAAATGGTGAATGGTTATGAGAAGAATCAGAAGCGAAACCGGAGGTAATCAATCCTCCATGCATAGCAAGGGTTTCCGCGAACCGTTTCGACTACATCGAACCTGTGCCCCGTTGGGCAACCGTGATGGAGGGTTGAATGTCAACAACAATGACAACAACCACCATGTGGAGACCAACGAGGGTGCTATGACCTAAACCACGGGGGACCGACTGACAGAGCCCTCCTGGCGAAGACCCGACAGATCGTGAACATCGGGGATTAAAACAGGTAGACTACAACCCGAGTTTGGAAACTGCGCGCTACTACAGACCCTACTGTCTCACATACCCAAGACTCGGAGATAGACTACTATTTCAGAGGCCAACATTCTTTTTAGAACCTTATCACAGCTCGGGCAGAGGCAAGAGAGTAACAGGATAGACACACGGCATCCAAAGAGAGGAGGATTGCAGCCAAGCATTGATTGGCAGAGCTGCAAGGTGCATCGACTTTGCCTCAGGCATCGCAAGGGACGGATCGTCGTGAGTAGAGTTCATACCGCTCATGAGACCCTATAAGTTAAGATCATGAGTACACGTTGGTGCTATTCTATTGTAGGTGTAAACACGACACTGTGATTTAAGCGGTTATACTAATCAAGAGATCTAGTTGCTATCAAAACTTTTCGATGCGTAGATGTGAGGTAGACCTGCATCAAAGTAAAAAATTTCGCTGAAACCATAATTACTAGAATCATATTTACCAGATGGGCTTAGGACATACCTAACAGACTCGAAGGTCTATTTAGTCTTTATTATATAACTAAGCATACATCAATTGGTCACTATAAGGACCTAGCTTGGGCCAAATTACAAGGTTTCACTTAGACACAGAACTACTAAAATACATGAGTTTATCATATATAGGCTCTCGTTATGAAATGTTTTCAGAACACCATAAAGCAACCGAAATACGATACAAAATGAACTAAGATAAACTTAGTTAGAAAACTCGTGACACATAGCCCTTTCTAACGAATCATTATCGTCTCACCTTTAAACACCTTGGTTGAGAGGTGCCTTCTTCGTAAACCTATAGGGTGCGATCATACCAGCACTAATGCACCGGATCCCATCAAAACTTCTCAGCTAAGTGTGTTTGGACAAACATGATCCTAAGTTGAGTAAATCTTAACGCCCGAACAAAACCTACTAAACTCATGAAATTCATTCATATGGACTTCCCTTATGAATTACATTCAAGACATTCTTAAGTTGGAGCATAATACAGAAAATCTAGTTCAATAACAACCGACTTGTCTTTACTATTGGGAACTTACCATCTGATCATTTTTACAAACTTATGACAGAACTATGCCACCAAGGAAAAGACCTAGACCTTCCGGCATCACAGCATCACCACCTCCAACGCCACCTCCACAGTTTGATCCCGCAATGTTCCAAGCTGCAGTAATAGCAGCCGTGGCAGCTGCAATGTCACAAATTGGTACAAATGGTACCGGTGGTGCTGGATCTGGAGCCACAAACTCTAACCACGGGGACAGTACAGGACGTACGAGGGAATTTTCGTACAAGGACTTTACTAGTGCCAAACCCAATTCTTTCAATGGAAGCGAGGGCGTCATCACCTTGATGCAATGGTTCAAAAAGACCGAAATTGTCTTTGAAATTTGTGCATGCCCCGAAGCAAGCAAGGTCAAATTTGCAGCATACACTTTCTCTGGCCAGGCCCTCACTTGGTGGAAAAGTCACGTTAACTCATTAATGCTTGCAGTGGCTAACTCGTTAAGTTGGGAGGACTTAAAGAAGATGATGCTGAAAGAATATTGCTCAAGAGGCGAAGTGCAAAAACTGGAGCAAGAATTGTGGAATCTCAAAATGACAGGCTCCGACCTTACAACTTACACCACCCGATTCTGTGATCTAGCACTCCTTTGTCCCACGATGATGACCCCGGAAGACAAAAAGTTGGAGCGATACCTCTAGGGATTGTCCCCCGAAATTCGATGAGTTGGTAGATCAATTCGGTGAGTCAAGTCAACTGGAGGTTGACTTTGACTGAGTTTGACCTGGGTTGACTTTTGGGAATATTGTGGTCTAAATGTTATTTTGGGTATTGATAGTTCGGGAAGCCGAAGGGTCAGCGGTTCAGAAGTTGTCGGTTAGCAGTCAGAAGTTTTCAGCAGTGTGAGGTGAGTCTCCTCACTGTGTACATGGGTCTACGGCCACAATGCCGGCCCATTATGATTATGTTCGTGATTATCTTTATGTATAGAATGAAGAACCAAGGGTTAGCCCTAGGCACTTAGGATGCTAGAGGTCTTTGTGATTCTTGCATGTGATGGTATGATAGGTTCTGGACCGAGGGTCCGATGTCAGGGTAAGCCCGAGGTATGTTAGATGAGAGTATGTATCCATACCGAGGGTCCGATGCCAGGGAAAGCCAGAGGAAGAGTCTTATGTTGTATGTTCGCTTATACTTGTGTCTTTGTGATACTAGTATGTGCCTAGTAGGGAGGTGAGTGTGGGCGAGGTCCCGTATGTCATCACTAGCTGAGTATGGATGGGGTTCCATGTCTCGTTATTAGCAGAGTATGGGCGAGGCCCGCAATAGGAAGGATGTGAGTAGAGGCGGGGGCCCGTATCTCACTACTAGTAGGAGTATGGACGGGGTTCCACTAATTCAGTAGCAGACCAGGGGCGGGGCCCAAGTTAGGCGAGGCCGTATATGGTATGTGGTAGGTTGGGGAACTCACTAAGCTTCATGCTTACGGTTTTCAGTTTTGGTTTCAGGTACTTCTGGTAGCGGAGGGAAGAGCTCGGGGTGATCGCATGGCACACACCATTGTTTATTTAGCTTGGGATGTTTTGCTCTGATAAAATGAACAAGTGTTTTGAAAAGATACTCTGATTTGTTATATAACCCTTTTAGTATGATTGAAATGATTTAATATTTATGATTTAGTAATGTTTTAAAATGAAATTTTTGGTCATGATTTTCGGGATGTTACAAGTTGGTATCAGAGCCTTGGTTTGAGGGATTCGGGCACACTCTCGGGTGTGACTGAAATCAAACTGAGGGCTCGGTAAGGAATTTTTCAAAAGACAATTATTTTTATAAAAAGAACTTTGAAAAGAAAAAGGATTTCGAAAAAAAAAAAGAATAAGAACCTTGAAAGGAGAAAAGGGTGTGGTGCATGCAATCAGTCGAGCTTAAGTAAGTTCTCCCAAATTACCCATACAAGTTTATGTTATGATATGATTATTTGATCAACATGCTAGATTTAGGGCTAAGGATCTAGGAGGATGCCTGATATGCCTGCTATATGTGTTTGTGAACTTCATGCTAGTATCGGTTAGACAACGGTAGGATAGCATGTTTAGGTTATGCCTGATTATATGAGCTTAGCATCGCATGCTAGTACAAATTCTTGTTATTTGGATAGAATTGCTTGATTATGTTCCGGTTAGATTTCCCTTTTTTTCTGAATGCTACCTGCTTTGTTCTTTGTGGGACTCTGAGTGATGGGAGTTAGCCATTAGGTGAATATGTCAAGTCACATGTGATCAGGGTTGAATAATCTCAGAGTGTTGGATTTGGCCCTATTTCGCAGCTCTCGTTTGAGTCTAACCGTTGTAGGGATGAGTCCTTTACTCGAAGGATTATCTGAGCCTCGTCACATGTGATGGTATTCAGGTAGTGCTTAATTGGCATTATAAAGATGCCTTCAGTAGCTGAGGACTGGGTACGGGTTGGAGGTTACCCTAGGGAAAGCCTCGGATGAGTGTAGTGCTGGGAGCAGTAGTAGTAAGGGACTTGGTGGAGTCGAGGCAACTGTTAAGGAAAGTACGGATAGATGTGGAAGGTAGTAGGGGCCCATACTACTGAAAGTAGAGGATCCATACTCGATTCAAGCGGGGCCAAGAAAAAACTAGGGAACTTGTAGTGTGTGTGTGATCCCTCAGCAGTGATGTGTATTTTGATGATTGTTATGGCATGTTTTCAGCATGGTGACGTTGCGTGAGAGATCAGTGGATGGATCAGGCGCCGGAGACGTATCAGGCTCAGGTTCAGGAACCGAGCAGCTCAAAGGAGTGGATGAGGGAGTTTGTATCAACTGAGATTACGCACAATATTCTAGACCAGACTCCTGTGAACTTTAGCACGGTCAAGGAGGGCATACTTGAAATTTTGGATGAGAGGCTTGGAGCCTTCCGCACTGAGATGATGGCCATGATGGGAGCGCATACATTGACATTTCGGGAGTTCATAGCTTGTGGGGCTCCAAATTACCATGAGGCTAGGGACCCCATTACTAGTGGCAGATGCTTGGCTGATGTCGCCAACACTTTTCGTTCTAGCCGGTGTCCTAAGCAGGATAAGGTTCGCATCGCCTCCTTTCTTCTGAAGGATAGAACGCGAGATTGGTGGGAAGAGGTTGGTCATGCTATCGGGGATGATTCTGCGTTGGACATGATGACATGGAGCGATTTCTCAACCAAGTTCAAGGATGAGTTTGCACCGGCGATTGAGGTGCAGTAGTTAGCCCGAGAGTTTCAAGATTTGCGGCAGGCTACCGAGACAGTGGCGGAGATCACCGCCAATTTCAGGGAGAGAGCCCTTCTGGTTCCGCAGTATGTGGCAGATGAGGAGATGAAATAGGCTCGTACCACGAGATGCTGAGGAGCGATATCAGTCAGTTTGTGAGTCGGTCCAACTGCAAGACGCTGGAAGACATGATCGCTCAGGCCAGAGAAAGAGAGACTGATCTTGAGACAGAGAAGAAGAGGAAGTTAGCAGAGGTTCAGATATCTATGGGATCGGGCAAGAGTCCCAAGACATCAGATTTTAGCTTGAGAGGTCTTCAGGACCGGAGCCGCTGTGGCAAGTGCGGCAGGACACACGAGGGTGCATGTAGGAGTGGCAGCGGTGGTGATTCCGGCTGTTTCAGGTGCGGCCAAATTGGTCATTTTAGCAGGGATTGTACTGCTACCACCACCCATGGATCAGACCTGATATGTTTCCATTGTAGTCAGAGGGGCCACAAGAAGGCCCGATGTCCAAGTTTGCATTTAGCAAGACAGGTGATTACACCTGCCCTTGAAACCTTGAGGATTACCGACGGCTATCAGGGTCGGGTGGAGGCGCCTGCAGTGAGGAGCAGGGCATATCATTTGGTTTCAGAGGAGGCATGAGCAACTCGATGTGTCAAGTGCGTATCTTTCATTTCTCTATCAGCCTATGTTATGATTTTATTGTTATGGTTCTGCATCGGTAATGATAAGGATATTTCGAAATATTGTGACCTGCTTGTGATTGATTTATATGGCATCTGCATACCCTAGATTCTTAATATGATAGTTAGAGGTCATTCCTTTTAGAGCAGGTTACTCAGGATGCAGTAACCGTAGCATGCAAGTGTGGCACTCGGTAGTGTCTCGCTAGTTTTTAGGAAAGGTATCATTGGGAATAGATCTGTTAGATCACCATCAGTAGTAAGCATGGGTTTTCAGCAGAGTGGTTAGGGGATGATAGGGAGAATTGGGAATTATTTGAAGTTGTGAGCTGTGAGGAGCTAGTCAAGTCGAAGTGGGGGAGAGCCACCCGAGTGGCTAAGGGCGGGAGTAAGTGCAAGACTTGGATGCTTTCGCAGTCTTGGTGAGGAAGAAGGCAGCTCAAATGGTTGTTTGGATTGAGGAGCATGTAAGTTGGGAGTTGAGGAAACTTTCCAACCTTGAGTTCGTGTATTCGCGATTAGTTGATGACTGGTTCAGGGAAACCAGGTCGGAGAGCTTCCGGAAAGATGCGAGTTTAGTCAGGATATAAGACTACAGGATAGCCGCAACATTCGCTAGCAGCGAAGTAGTGAGAGAAGTGTTGTAAGACTGCCGATAAGCCATAGCATTCATTAGCATCCTAGTTAGAGGAGTGTGGGTGGGGGCCCGTATCTCCTAGTTAGAGGAGTGTGGGCGGGGGCCCCTATCTCCTAATTAGAGGAGTGTGGGCGGGGGCCCGTATCTCCTAGTTAGAGGAGTGTAGGCGGGGACCCGTATCTCCTAGTTAGCGGAGTGTGGGCGGGGGCCCGTATCTCCTAGTTCGTGGAGTGTGGGCGGGGGCCCGTATCTCCAGATTAGCATGATAAGAATCAGGAGGGATAGCAAGATGATATTAGAGGAGGAGCGGGCCTCCATATCCCTAGATAGGTGAGATCGGTAGGAGAGGCCGCTCCGAAGTATAGTTTGGGTGAGACCCGTGGGCAAGGCCCGTGTTCTTATGTCAGTAGGTGGGACCTGGTAGAGACCTTAGGTTAAGGTATGGGATCGAGGATCCTAGATCTTCTAGAGCCAGAGTGGCTAGGTTGGAAGAGCAGTTCAGGTAGTCATAATATCCTCATAAGTCGCTGAGAGCGGCTGAGGGTTGTTCTTGCGTGCGGTGACCGGTGTGGGACTGGTATTTCAGGTAATGGTAGATCAATTGGGACCAGGGTGGTCTCCGTTCATCTGAAAGGCAGATGGGAGCCGACTAGACTTCAGACAAGATTGCGGTGGTCTGAATTCACATGCTGGGTGGAGTTTTCAGTATTGGAGCATTGTATGAGGGGTTATTTTATGAGTAATGGTGTGATGGCCGACACTGGGAGTCGCCAAGATTGTGGTTTCAGCAGAAGATTTGTTCTTGATGGAGATCTGAAAGATTGTTGCTTATAGGAAGTTGCCTTGGAAGGGCCAGTGTTAGTGCAAGGAAACGGGGTGAACCCCTTGTGTAACAGTGTAAATGCACTGGGAGTACCGGTAAGGCTACCGATTGGGTAAAAGTGTTGTACTCGAAGGCAGTAGTGATCAGATTATTCTGAGGGTGACATTTTCAAGGATTGGATCGGATAGACGAAGTGTGTACCTAGTGGTAAAGTGGTAAGTGGATTGTAAGGTAGTGGACCATGGCGGACTTCGAGGATGAAGTCTAGTTTAAGTGGGGGAGAGTTGTAACACCCTAAATTTAGAAGGCCAAAAAAGAGAAGAAAACCTCAAATGAGGAAGTGACTCGTCGAGTAGATGGGTGACTCAACGAGTAGGAGCGCGATTTAGTCGCGGGTTTAATAACCTAATCGACGAGTCAGAAGACTGACTCGACGAGTTGGCCGGGTTTGGGGAAAACCCTAAATGCGGGCCTTGTACCCTATTTAAGGAACATTATAGCCTCCATCAGCCCCCTTGATATTCTCTCACGTCCAGAACGAAAACCCTAGAGCCTCCCTTGAGTTGTGAGTCATTGTAAGAGTTTTGGAGCATTCTTGAAGCTTGGAGGAACAAGAAGAAGGTTGGAGGTTCAAGGAGGAAGGAGTAGATCCAGAAGATTCACTCAATTTGCTACTTATTTTGGTAATCAAGTTCCTTCCTTGACTTCTAGTTTGTTAGATCTCTTTATGTCCCTTTTTATGAAGTTTATGGACCAAAGGTGATTTCTTGTGGGATTTGGACGTCCCCAAGCCAGATCCTTTTAGATCTAGGAGTGTCTTGAGTAGTAAAAGCATAAAGGTGGAAGCTTTATGCCATTAGAACTCCCCATGCAAAGCTTAAGTAGTTGTTTCGGCTTTTTGAGCAAAAACGGCCATGTATGAGTGCAAAGGTAGTGGCCTCGTGTGATATCCTGACCCTAGGAGGCTGGATCTGGGTCTTGGATGCCTTGAGCTTGTCTGAAATCGTCTTAATAGACTTGGACATAGAGAGACTCGGCAAGTCCGTTGTGGGACTCGGCGAGTCAGGCCAGTTATTGCCCCAAAACCCTTCTGTAAAAGGGTAAGAGTTGAGTGGTTAGGGACTCAGCCAGTCTGAGTCCATAGTGGTCATGCAGCTCATCGTACTCGATGAGTTCAACGTAGAACTCAGCGAGTCTAAGGCAATCTCCTTAGTTTATGAAGATGGACTCGACAACTTGTTCATACAACTCGGTGAGTCACAGCCTAGACACATTCTTATGTGGATGATGAACTCGACGAGTTCAAGGTCGAACTCGGCGAGTCGGATGAAGATGGTCCCAATGGTATGGTTGAAGGATAACCCATTGAGTTCTTGCTAGACTCAAAGAGTGGAGTCAGGGTTGTATAGGGTTGGAGGAGTATGGACTCGATGAGTTAGTAGATCAACTCGGCGAGTCAAGTCAACTGGAGGTTGACTTTAACCATTGACTTTGGCTGAGTTTGACCTGGATTGACTTTTGGGAATATTGATAGTTCGGGAAGCCGAAGGGTCAGCGGTTCAGAAGTTGCCGGTTAGCAGTCAGAAGTGTTCAACGAGTTTTCAGTAATGCAAGGTGAGTCTCCTCACTGTGTGCATGGGTTTACGGCCACAATGCCGGCCCATTATGATTATGTTCATGATTATGTTTATGTATAGAATGAAGACCCGGGGGTTAGCCCTAGGCACTTACGGTTATATGTTTCGGGTTATGACCCGATGCTGGGTGAGGCCCGAGGAATGTTAGGATGCTAGTGGTCTTTGTGATTCTTGCATGTGACGATACGATAGGTTCCGAACCGAGGGTCGGATATCGGGGTAAGCCCGAGGTTGTTAGATGATAGTATGTCTCTAGATCGAGGGTCCGATGTCGGGGCAAGCCAGAGGAAGATTCTTATGTTGTATGTTCGATTATACTTTTGTCTTTGTGATACTAGTATGTACCTGGTAGGGAGGTGATTGTGGGCGAGGTCCCGTATCTCATCACTAGCTGAGTATGGATGGGGTTCCATGTCTCGATATTAGCAGAGTAGGGGCGAGGCCCGTGATAGGAAGGATGTGAGTGTGGGCGGGGGACCGTATCACACTACTAGTAGGAGTATGGACGGGGTTCCACCACTTCAGTAGCAGACTAGGGGCGGGGCCCAAGTTAGGAGAGGCCTTAGATCAGGGTACAGTTAGAGTATGTTTATGAATGTTCTAGTATGTTATTCAATTGTATGTATGCATGTAGCGGGCGAGGCCCGGAGACAGGAAGGGCCTAAGGGAGACAAATCTGTGTACTGAGCGAGGCTCGATTCCAGGTGGGACCTGATGCTAGGCCGGGCCTGATGCCGGGCGGGGCTCGATGTTGTGCAAGGCCCGATGCAGCGGGCGGGGGCCCAGTGTGTGGTTATGTGTTTCTGGTTATGCGTATATGGTATGTGGTAGGTTGGGGAACTCACTAAGCTTCGTGCTTACAGTTTTCAGTTTTGGTTTTAGGTACTTTCGGTACTGGAGGGAAGAGCTCGAGGTGATCGCATGGCACACACCATTGTTTATTCCGCCTGAGATGTTTTACTCTAATATAATGAACAAGTGTTTTGAAAAGATACTCTGATTTGTTATATAACCCTTTTAGTATGATTGAAATTAGTTAATATTTTTGATTTAATAATGTTTTAAAACGAAATTGTTTGTCATGATTTTCGAGATGTTACAGCATTCCACTCTAATTCTCGACAGACACAAGGAAAAGAAGAGAACTGATGTGACATCCGTTGACATTAAGTTGAACAAGGCAAAATTTGTTTGTGGCATGTTGGCTGGAGACTTGAGATAGCTAAGCTTTCAAATATAATAAGATTTCTCTTGCTCTTGGCAATTAATTTAGAGTCCTAGACTACGAGTTTCACTATTGATGCCTCATGCCCCTCCCCTATTCATTTAATATCCACCCCTAAATGTTTGATGTGATGTTTTTTTCTATATAACAAAAATGTTAAAAAAGAAATTAATACATCTCATTTTATATATAAGATTTTTTTATATAAATATATCATTCAAAAGCTAGATATTATGTAATTTTAAATATGTTAAAGAAAATATATTTTATTTTTTAATGTATATTAATTCAATAATGTATAACTTTATTTTTATTAGAGAAAAACTACTAGAAAAGGATTAATGATAAAATCTAATAACGATATATTTAAATAAAGTTATAAATATTTTAAAGCATAAGAAAGTAATAAAAAAACAAATGAACTCAAATAAAATTAAACACTTTCATAAACTTATATGAAATGATTTAATAAAATAATATTATATAATTATAAATAATTAAAGGTGAAATATGTTATAAGGGAAACTATAATGAAAGTAAAGTAACAAAAATTAATTAAATGTTAAAGCTATAAATGTCCAAGGGATGCATTGAAATTTTAGAAAGTATCAAATATACAAAGGAAATCTATATTTGGGTGAATTTTCACAATTGTTGAAAGTACAAGGACCATGAGCTCAAAATGGTAAGTTGCATGAAGAAAAAAAACGGCGAGTGGATGAAAGGAAACAAACAAAACGTATGAATAACACCCTGCTCCTGAGTATCACTTAATGAAAGAAGAGAACGGAAGTGAGAGGATTTGGAAGGAAAACAGAGAAGTTTGGTTGCTCTGTAGTTTTTTTAGAAGATAAGAGAATAAGAGAACGAATTTGAGAGGATTTGTGTCGTTCCAAAATTTCCTCTCAAAATAGGCGGAATTGGAGAGAAAGAAACACCTGGAAGATAAAAGGTTGGATTATGACGAAAATACCATTTAGCCTAATAATAAAAGGATACATTCTCTTCTTCTATTCTACCTTCTTGATCGTCTTCTTCTCTGGTACAAACTACAAACTACAAACTGGAATGCAATTTCTTTTTATTATTCTGTTCTTTTTTTTTTTTTGTTATTCTTCTGTCTTTTATTCTACCTGATCGGCTTTTGCCTTCTGTTTGTTAAAAACTGGATTTATGTTATGATTTTTTAATTGGGTGATTGTTACAAACTGAATGACGCCTTCTACCTTGTGCCTTCTATTACGACTTTTACCTTCTACCCTTTTTTGGTTAGCCTTTGTTGTTACTCTGTTGTTAGAGAAGGCTAGAATTTATAGACCATAAATTGAGAAGCTTTGGAATCAAATAATCCAATCTCTTATATATGTATTTACCTATAAACAGAAGAGTTTTTGGAAGCATGTGTTTTTTTGAAGCATGTGTTTTCTTGAAGCTAATTACATGTTATTTTTATCAAAATGACTGTTTTGCCCCTGGATTACATTCAATAAATCAGAATGACTGTTTTGCCCCTGGATTACATTCAACTTTTATACCAAAAAAAGTTTACTTGAAGCTAATTACATGTTATTTTTATTAGAATGACTGTTTTGCCCCTGGATTACATTCAACCTTTATAACAAAAAAAGTTTATTTGAAGCTACTTACATGTTATTTTTATTAGAATGACTGTTTTGCTCCTGGATTGCATTCAATAAATCAGAATGACTGTTTTTCCCTAGATTACATTCAACTTTTATAACAAAAAAGTTTATTTGAAGCTAATTACATGTTATTTTTATCAGAATGACTGTTTTGTCCTTGGATTACATTCAATAAATAAGAATGACTGTTTTGCCCCTGGATTACATTCAACTTTTATAACAAAAAAGTTTATTAATTAAAATTAACAAATCAATGTTGTTTAAATTTAACTCAAACTATTTGATCATGTATTAGAAAAAGGGTATAATTGTCTTTTTTTTTTACTTTCTTTTCTTTTCCTTTCAACTCGGGAGTACCTAAAATGAATACTTTCTTTTCCTTTCTTTCGAACTCGGGAGGACAGAATACTTTATCTGTCACACCCCAAAACCATAAACGGCGGAAACGTTCTGGGGCAGAGGATGTCATGTACAGTATCACAACAATGAATAGTAGTAAACAAGCAACAACATCATCCATTGCATTAATAATATAATTTCATACATGTGTGTTCTATCAAGTTATATAGACACCAAAATATTCATATCAAAATAAAAGACGAGTCTTGAACGAACTCCATCTTCTCAAAAGCTTGGCACATGTACCTGTCTACTAGTGACCTGAGAATACGAGTTATTTTTAAAGCGAGTATCAGCTTAAAGCTGGTGAGATCATAAGTATATTAATGTCCGTGGTTGTATGAAATCATTTGTAATATGTTTTGTAAGATGTTTTGTACTCTCCTAGAAAACCCTATGTTTCTACTAATTGTAGCCCTCTACCAAGGCATCTAGTGTCTGTGCGTGTGTCTCTTGTAAGAATGTGTGTTTTCCCACTTCTGACTATCATTAACCAAAAATATAGTTTTTACATTACCGTGCATCATGTGAATATTGACGAAGTGAATGTAATGGGAAAATATCATAGTAATGTAGTATTTGTAATAAGTGACTACTGTTGTACTAACTACCTTAAAAACAAAAGGTGTTCAAAGTAACATGTTATCGACCTGTATCCTCCTACCGAATCTAGTAAAACGATGATGTAAGACGCCGTAAGAAATGACATTTGGCACCCGTAGACTTACAAGTCCCACTATAGCGAGCAACAAGGTGTAGGATAGTCAATCCAGTATAGATCTATACGCAAACTCATACGCTCCCCAATTAAGGAGATTTTGGATACAAAAACGGTCATGGCAGGAAGTGCCACGACCCGTTTAATGGTTCACATAACTGCATGAACGTACATGTAATGAATGTGCTAACTGTAAAGTGTACTCTTTCTCTGTCTAGCCTGTATGTACTGTAATGTTCTGCGTGTGCTAGCTGTAATGTGTGTTCTCTCTCTATCTAGCATTTATAGTAATGTACTGTGTGTACTAGCTGTAATGTGTGCTCTCTCTCTATCTACCAAGTATTGACTCATGAATGAACTAACTCATTGTATAATTCTTTGTTCTAGTAATAGTTTTAGTATCTTCCTAAACTACCCCTATGGTAGCTTACTAGTAATGTATGATCATGTTTGTGAAACCATTGCTACCCAAAGGTATGGAACTGGTTGAAAGAACTTTTATGTCTATATATGTATACATAATATATAACTAATATTTAGACGACCTTCGGACGGATAACCGATGCCCTAAAGCCACATCCCAACGAGGAAAAGGAGATAAAGCGAGCTAGCCTTCCTAAGCCCTTTAAACATCACTTATATAACTATACATACATAGGCGTGCATTTGATAATAAGTATAAAAGAGTTCAAGTGAAAGTATTTGACAAGTAAAAGAGTTTGTAAATAGTTTAAAGCAAAACAGTTTGGTAAACAGTTTGAACAGTAAGCAAACTACTAGTTGGGTAGTTATTAATCATATGTGATTGATGTACTAACTATAAGTATTCAACTTGTATTCCACTACCCCCATAAAAGCATTTAAAAACATTTAAACCATTGATTAAGGGGTATGAACTCACCTGTAGTGAGTGGTACGGATGAACTGAAGATGTAGGATTGCTAGGTGTCAAGTGAAGACTTTAACACACTCTATGATTCTAGTTAACATATAATATCACATATATGTATCCAATTAGTATTTAAACAACTAATAAACAAAGTTAAGACACCCTAGGATATGAGAAACACCTTATACAAGTGTTATAAGTCCCAAAGATTGCATCTAAGTGTTGTCGGGAAAGGCTAGTGTTCTTGGGGTTCAAGGAAAACTCCATTATGGAGTTTACGGTTTTGTGGTCACTAACAAAAGAGTTTACGGTCATAAACCCTTGATTTTACGGCCGTAAGCTCCTCCTATTTTGACCATTTGATTGTTTGAAGCCTTAAAAGTCCCTAGAAGCTTTTCTACTTGAAGTATGTGTCTATGGAAGGAACTAGGGCACCATTTCACTCCTAATTGGATTTTACAGTTCCTAAACCATTTTCCTTTGAGTTTACTACCATAAACTCATATGGTTTATGTTATTTTGGGGGTTTTCAAGTCCTTAGCTCATCAAGGAATGGATCCATGTTAGATACTAAGGCATAGGAAGTGACTAGGCACACTTTGGCACCTTTACTTGGTGTTTACGGTTCAAGAACTTCTTGAACCGTAAACAACTTGTTCTTGGTGTTCTTGGGACTATTTCTTGATGTAAATATGTATAACAAAATTTATAAGACTCTAGGATAGAGGTACTTACTATATTGAAGCTTGAAATGAGCTAAAAGTCCAAGAACACTAGTGTGTGTTCTTGGTGTAAATGGAAGAATCAACATTTTGGAATGATTTCATGGTTAGAAGTGTGTTAAAACACTAGATTAAACCATATAATCACTTAAGAAAGCTAGAATCACTTACTAGATTGAAGATCTTGAAAAGCTTTTGGATGATACTTGAGAGAGAAATGGGTTCGGATCTTGATATTTTGGAAAAAGTGTAAATAATGAAAAATTCTCATATATATACTCCCAAATTTAGGGTTTTTGGCTGAAAAATATTTTATTTAGGCAGTAAACTCTAATTTCCTAGAGTTTTGGAATAACAATGTTGCACAATAACCCTAGTGCATCCTCTCTCCTGATATTTCTAAAGTATAAATCCTGAAATAGTCAAACTTATTCCAAAAAAGTATGAAATTAACAGTAACTGTTCTGAATTCTATTGACTTGATATGTTTGTACAGAATAGAAATTTTGGGTTTTCACATTATTCTTTCCGTTCCCTTTCTTTTTCTTTTCTCTCCTTATTCTTGCTTTCTTTTCTTTTCTTTCCTTTAATGAACTCGATGGGGCAAATAGAAAGCTGATGGAACTATGTTTCCAATTTAACAATCTCTCATTTTCTCTTTTTCTATTGACAATTGTTGTAGGCTTTTTCTTAAACTCGGTACTACACACAATAGATTGAACAGCCCACAGTAGTATTGTTTGCAGCAACCATTGTACTCGGTAGAAACAATTGCATGTAACAACTTTGATTATTTTAATCTTTCTTGAACTTTTGATGGCGGTCATGGAGACGTGGGGACCAGCTAAAGAAGTGTCAGAAGATGGATTTGGGTTTTCTTTCTCATGTGCACCAAGTAAGGGATTTGATATGGAGAGACATGTGGCTACGGAGGTAGACCTGTTTGAACTTGCTTAGTTGGTTGTATGTGTGGCTCTCAGTCGCTGATTAGGAGTGTAGTTGTCAACAATAAAAGACGTTTTTTTTTCTAAATAGAGTATGCATGCAACTTTTTATTCTTGGTATTAACACTACTAGAAAACAAAGGGTTTTGCCACAGAAAAATAACTACGGAAAATTTCCATAGGTAATTACCTACGTAATGTCACACCCCAAAACCGAGAACGACGGAAACGTTCTGAGGCGGAGGACGTCATGTAAAGTATCACAACACAATATAATAGTAAACGAGTAAACAACATCATCCATTGCATTAAATATAAAATTTCAATACAAGTGTGTTCTGTACAGTTATAGACACCAGAATATGAATCAAAATATAAGATGATTCTTGTATGCGCTCCATCTTCCCAAAAGCTGGTCTCAGTACCTGTCTACTGATGACCTGAGAATACAAGTTATTTTGAAAGAGTTTATCAACGTTAAAGCTGGTGAGTTCATAAGTATTTAGTGTCGGTATTTATATCAAAATGTTTGAATGTTATTTGAAGTACGACTTTGTAAACGTTTGAAGTAAAGGCATGTGAGCATTTGTAAGTGTTTGTAAAAGTTTGTGACTCCTAGAAAAAATCCTATATTTCCTACTAAAAGTAGCCTTCTACCAAGGCACAACTGGTTTGCATGTTTGTTTCTTGTAAAAGTGTGTAATTTTCCTAAGTGTAACTATCTTTATCAAAATATGGTTTGTACATTATTGTTTAAGTGAAATGATCACTAAATAAATGTAAAAGGTAAATTAATGTAGTACTGTAGTGTTGTATTATAGGAACTACTGTTGTACTAACTACCTTAAAACAGATTTATATTAAGGTACTATGTGATTAATTGTACCATACTATCGACTATGAACACGACAATGTAAGTCGTAAGAAGGTATGACGTTTGGCACCTGCTGACCTGCAGGTCCGGCTGTAGCTAGCAACAAGGTGTAGGATAGTCAATCTTGTATAGATCTATACGCAAACTCATGCTCTCCTTCCAGGAGATTCTGGCTACAACTCGGGCCATGACAATGAAGGCATACCCCGATACAGTGGATCACATTTATGTTGAAGTGTACTTGTATATGTAATGTATTCTTTCTCATCGTAGTATCGTTGTATATGTTCTTATCATAGTATAGTTGTCTATCTTCTCATCATAGTATAGTTGTATATGTTCTCATCATTGTATAGTTGTATATGTTCTCATAGTAATAAGCAATGACTCAAGAATGAACTGACTCTTGTATGCTTCATTGAATTAGAAGTAGTAGGTAGTATAACTCTAAACTATACTTATTATAGTTAATTTATTAGTAAACTTGAATGTATGATTGAATGTGCTAAACTAAGATAAAAGTCTTTATATCTATACATATATACATAATATATAACTAAGGATTAAACGACACTCGGACAAACAATCGGGTACTTTAAGACCACAACCAAACAAGGACAAGAAGTAAAGTGGGTTATCTCTCCTAAGTCCTTCAAACCTTATTTATATAACTATATATGTAGTAGACATGGTTTTAACAATATATCAGTTGGAAAACTATAAAAAGGAAGGTTTAGTATACAAAAGTGAATTTGATAACTACTTTGACATGTAAAATAGTTTGGTAAACAGTTTAAAGTATGAAAAATCCATTTGTATGCTATTTATTAAATCACATGTGATTGATCTAATAACTAACATGTTTCAACTTGTATCCCCCCATAAAGCATTTATAAACATCTAAAAGTAATTCAAAGGCTAATTAAGGGGGGTATGAACTCACCTGCAGTGAGTGAAGCGAATGTAGGATCGGTTTAGGAAGTTGAGTGTCAATTGTGGACTTGAGCACAACTGGATCCTATTAACCATATAATGACATATATATATATATATATATATATATATATATATATATATATATATATATATATATATATATATATATGAGTGCAATTAGAGTTTTAAACAACTAATTATTGAATTTGGACCACCTTAGGAACTAGTAAACACTTATTATGAAGTGTTACAACCATATAATATTGTATAAGAGTGGTATTTGACTATACAAGGGAGTGTATGGTCAAAATGTACAACAAAAGGGTGTGTGCGACCAGGAGGTGTGTGTAGCCGCAAACTCCTTATGGAATGTGTCAAAACGTGATTTTAAGCTATACGGGACATCTATGAAGGTTTCATTCTTCATGCCTTTACCTTAAATGAAGTTTGTTGCTATTTTGGGGACTTAAAAGGGGTGTGTGCGGCCACTATGAAGGTGTGCGGCCGCATACACTTTAAGATCATGAGAAATGATGTTTTTCAGGTATATCTTCAAGTGTTCTTGGCCTAAAACGAGTTATAACAAGTATATACATGTCATAGAGGCTAGAAAGGTTGATTTAGGGTCTAAAACATAGTGTGTGTTCTTAATGTTCTTGGTGTTCTTGAAGATCCAACACTAAAACGTGTTTTCATCGATATAAGTGGGGGAAAAAGACTAGACAAGTTCAACATCAACAAATCAAAGAGAGTATTACTTACTTTTGTGAAGATCAAGATGGAAATGTGGATGATACTTGAGAGAATCTTGAGTTCTATCTTTGAAGGAGTGGGAAAAGTGTTCAAAATGGCTAAGGACACCTTATATAGGTAAGAGTGTGTGGCTGGGTTGGGTGTGCGGCCGCACACACCTGTGTGTGGCCGTACACTCAAGTGTGCAGCCGTACACTCCATGTTTTGGAGTGTTTGGCCCGATTTTGCTTGATATGCTTCGCAATATCTCATTTCTAAGTTCCTACCTTAATTGTACTAGGTTTAGAACACTTAAATAGACCCTAAACAGTGCTAAAAGCTAGAAAAACGAGTCTAGCTTTGATTAAATTGATCAATTGTACAAGGTGGGAATTTTGGGTTGTTACATCATCCCCCCGTTAGAGGGAGCAGCTAAGTTAATACAAATAACTAAGTAAAAAGATGACGATATTTAAGTTTCATTTGGTCTTCGCGCTCCCAAGTGAACTCCGGTCCTCGCTTGGCGTTCCAGAGAACCTTCACTATCGGGATGCGGCTTTCCTTCGTCTGCTTGACCTCACGGTCCATGATCTCTATGGGTTCTTCCACGAAGTTGAGGCTCTCGTTGATCTCGATCTCATCGAGTGGGATTACAAGAGTCTCGTCGGACAGACACTTTTTCAAGTTTGAGACGTGGAAAGTAGAATGTACGTTACTGATTTCATGTGGTAGATTGAGTTTGTAAGCTACAGGGCCGATTCTAGCGAGAATATCGAAAGGCCCTATGTATCTTGGATTGAGCTTCCCATGCTTACCGAAGCGTATCAAGCCCTTCCAGGGTGACACTTTCAACAGGACTCGGTCTCCCACCCGGAATTCTAAAGGTTTCCTACGTTTGTCTGCGTAGCTTTTTTATCGGTCTCTAGAGGTCTTCAACCGTTCACGAATCTGAACGATCTTCTCTGTCCTTTCTCGAATGATCTCCGGACCAATGAGGGTTCTCTCAGGAACTAATCCTTTAGCTAACTGTGTGTCACCCACTTCAGCCCAGCATAGAGGGGATCTGCACTTTCGGCCATAGAGGGCTTCAAATGGAGCAGCCTTGATGCTCGTATGATAACTGTTATTGTAGGAAAATTCGAAAAAGGGTAAATGAGTATTCCATGCCTTCCCAAAGTCAATCACACAGTCTCTCAAGATATCCACCGGTCTGAGGATGGTAGGCTGTACTCATGTCCAGCCTCGTTCCAAGGGAACGTTGTAGTGACTGCCAGAACCTTGAAGTGAACCTACTATCTCTATCAGAGATAATGGATATAGGAACACCATGCAGTCATACGATTTCCCTAATGTAGGTTCTCGTAAGCTTCTCCATCTTGTCAGTCTCTTTGATAGGCAGGAAGCATGCACACTTGGTCAATCTATCGACAATGACCCATATGGTATCCAGTTCACCCGTTGTCTTGGGTAACATGGTTATGAAATCCATAGTAATCCACCCACTTCCATTTTGGTATCTCCAGTTGTTGAAGTACACCTGATGGTTTCTGGTATTCGACCTTAACCTTTGCGCAAGTAAGGCATTTACTCATGAAGGTAGAAATCTTTGCTTTCATTTTAGGCCACCAGTATTGCTTTTTAAGATCCAGATACATCATATCTGAACCTGGGTGGACGGAATATCGAGTGTTGTGTGCCTTGGTCATGACCAAGTCTCGGAAGCCACCATGGTTCGGTGTCCAGATTCGGTCCATGAAATATAATGTTCTGCCACCCTTGGTTTCTAAATTCTTATCCATTCCTTTAAGGGATTCACCCGCCACATTTTCAAGTTTCAAGGCTTCACGTTGAGCCTCCTGAATTTGTGTAGACAAGTGTGAATGGATAGTCATTGTCAATGATTTGACCCTTCGACCAGAATATTCTTTCCGACTTAGGGCGTCTGCTACTACGTTGGCTTTACCCGGATGATAACGAATTTCGCATTCGTAGTCATTGAGTAGCTCGACCCACCGTCGTTGACACATGTTGAGCTCCTTCTGATCGAATATGTGTTGTAAACTCTTGTGGTCAGTAAAAATGGCACTTTTTGTGCCATACAAATAATGTCTCCAAATCTTTAGGGCAAACAAAATTGCCCCCAACTCAAGATCGTGTGTGGTGTAGTTGGCTTTGTGTGTTTTCAGCTGTCTCGAGGCGTAGGCGATGACCTTACCCCGTTGCATCAGAACAAAACTGAGCCCTTGGTTGGATGCATCGTAGTATACAACGAAGTCTTCTATCCCTTCGGGGAGGGATAGTATCGGTGTGGTGCATAAGGCTTGCTTCAGCGTTTGAAACGCTTTTTCTTGTCTCACTTCCTAATCAAAGGCCACTCCTTTCTGGGTCAGGGTAGTAAGAGGCTTCGCAATCCGGGAGAAGTTCTGTATGAACCTGCGGTAGTAGCCAACGAGACCTAGAAATTGACGAATTTCTGCAGGCGTCTTCGGTGCTGACCAGTTCTCAATGGCCTTAATTTTGGATGGGACCACGTGGATTCCCTCTTCGCTAACCACGTGTCCTAAGAATTCGACTCTTCGGATCCAAAATTTACATTTAGAGAACTTCGCATAGAGCTTCTCTGTTTGTAAAGTTCCTAGAACTTGTCACAGGTGATCGCCATGCTCTTCCTTACTTCAAGAGTAGATCAGGATATCATCAATGAACACGATGACGAACTGATCCAAGTAAGGTCAACATACTCTGTTCATTAAATCCATGAACACTGCGGGCACAATGGTCAATCTGAATGGCGTCGCCACGAACTCGTAGTGTTCGTAACGAGTTCGGAAGGCTGTCTTTGGAACATCCTCCTCTAGCACTCGTCACTGGTGATATCCAGACCATAGATCAATTTTGGAAAAGTAACTCGCCCCTTGTAGTTGGTCAAATAAATTGTCTATGCGAGGCAGAGGGTAACGATTTTTGACCGTCAGCTTGTTGAGTTCTCTGTAGTCGATACACATACGAAATGATCCATCTTTCTTCTTAACGAAAAAGACTGGTGCCCCCAGGGTGAGAAGCTTGGTCTAATAAAGCCCTTGCTGAGTAGTTCATTAAGTTGACCAGATAGTTCCTGCATCTCAGCTGGTGCTAATCGGTAGGGCGATTTGGCTACTGGGGTAGCTCGTGGGACTAAGTCGATTCTGAGCTCGACCTGTCTTTGCGGAGGTAATCCTAGTAGTTCTTCTGGAAAGATGTTGGGAAAGTCGCTCACTACCGTAATGTTCTTTAGTTCCTTCATTTATAGGCTTGTATCGACAACGTGAGCAAGGAATGCACGATATTCCTTACGTAGGCACTTCTGTGCTTGAATACTTGAGATGATACGGAGACTTGTGTCTGGTTTGTCGTCGTAGATGATGAGAGTTTCGTTATTTGGGAGATTTAGACATACTACTTTCTCGTAGCACATGATGTCAGGTCGATGACGTCGAAGCTTTTAATCGAGACCGGCATGAGGTCGATTGGAAATGAATGGCTATCTAGAATTAGGGTACATCCTATGTATATGCTATTTGTGCCCTCAGTTTTCCCATTTTCCATTTCTACAGTGAATGGTTCCTTAAGTGTGCTTGGTTTTCGTTTAAGTAGGCGAGCAAATTTATTATTCACGAAGCTTCTCTCTGCTCCGCTATCAAACAGTATACATGCATAAGATTTTTCGAGGAGAAATGTACCAGTCACCACTGTGGGGTCAGTAACTGCTTCCCCTTGGCCTATAGCCAACACACTTCCTGCTCCACCAGCATTTCTTGCCTTGGGGCAGTCCCTTTTGTAGTGGCCCACATCGCCACATCCATAGCAAGCCTGGCCCATGCCATCGCCGGGGACTTGGGTGATCGGCCTTGCTGTTGTAACGCATGTGTTTCTGGGCTTGTCATTAATGTTGATATAATAGTCTAGGTTAACCTTTGTAACCCATTTTGAAATAATAGAAGTGTATTATTTGAGTATTATGTGTTCTGTGCTTAATTGCTTAATTATGTGATTTGATTAATTAAGAATAAAAATAAGCGTCGAAATTTAAGTGTAAAATAAACTCGATATCTTTACATAAAGTTGTAATGGCCGAAACGAGGTTTCCGAATAATAGAACACCCAAATCTGACTTCGTACGAGGAAGTTATGATTTTCTGAAGTTTCGACTTAGCAGTATGCAGCCCGAATACTCGATTTGAGATCGAGCGGTTTTTAGCCGAAACAATCTAAACGAGAATCGAAGATCCCGTTAGTGGTAGCGAAGCGATAAAAATATAGGCGAAAACGGACGTCGGATAAAGAAGTTATGAATTTATAACGAAGTTTTCCTGTCCCGGTCTAATAAAAATAAATAATAAAAATAAATTCAAAATTAGCCGACGGAGTCTAAACGAAAGTTGTAGAGCATAGTCTCACATACACGTGGATATAAAGAACGTCGAAAACGGAGTTTGTATGAAGAAGATATGAATTTTTGAAGTTTATTAAATAATTAATATATAAATTTAATTATTAAATCCGACATTATCCGAAGGGGAGTCATCGGACTTATCCGAAGAACGCCCAGCGTATAGCGAAGCATGACGACCCTCGCACTCGAGCTCCTTGGATGACCCATGCAATGACGATTTCGGAGGCGTACGCCTAGCGTACTGCGAGGCCTCAGCCTCCTATAAAAGGGATGTGAGGGTAGCCGGCTCATTTGCTCATTTTCTCTTCTCTTTCTCCCGTTTTGCACCGTTTTGCATGCCAGAGGTATCCCGAAGCCCCGATATCAATCCCGAGCCCCGATGCAAGTTTCGAAGCCCCGAAGATCCTGAGAAGTGCGATTCCCGAGCCGAAGCTCTACCCGCGAGGAGCCCGGTTTTTGTGAAGATCTTCCAGATCTACCGAACAATACTACTTCTACAAGTCGTAGTGCTGTCCGATCATCTTCTGATCAGGTGAGTGTGTAGTTACTTTCTTCTAACGCACAAATACGAAGTATTTCATATGAAATACGTGAATGTGTATATTTTGTTGGTTATATGTGTGAGTGTATAGTCACTTTCTTCTAACTCATAGATCTGATTTATTCTCTATGAAATACGTGTTATGTGTGTGTGCCTCATCTGTTATGTGGAATATGTATTGATTGAACATGTTATACAGGTTTTAAACTATGTATCAAAATATATATTTTTATCTACTAACGTGTTGGGTAGAACATGGGTAGATAGTTGATGTGTGATAAATAGATGAGAGGCCTCGATGTTGTTGTTGTTGATCTAGTTATTCAGCGGAGTATGGATAACGACCACGGACTCTTTCTAGATAGTCCTGTGGAACGCTAGCAGGTTCATAACCTATAGGTGTTGTGAACGATGTGTTCACCGGTGTACTCTATCCCCCTCATGGTTGCCTTTAGGATATCTATTGTTGAGGAAACCCCTTAGCGGTAATGTCCGTCCTGATGAAAATCCTAGATTAGGTCCCTTGAGATAGATGTTGTTTTAGGGACGTAAAGTGAGGATAACGGGAATGGGTAATCGGGTTATCGTTGGTTGGTGAAATTAAATATAATGTATTTATTGTGGGTTGAAAACCCTATATGCTCACCAGGCTCCTAAGCCTGACCCACTCAGTTTTATTTGTATTACAGGAAGTGGCACAAGGGCATAAGATGGATGAATCATCGAGTTGTTTTGTTTACAAGTCTGTATATGTATATATTTGTTGAATGACTTGTAATGTTTTCGTTTATGCTTTATGTTCTGTATCGGAACATGACATCCCGAGTTTTGATTATATAATGAAAATGCATCTCTTGATGAAATGCTTTGATAAATATTATTTTATCATATTTTGTTTTGGGAACAAATTCCGCAACTCTTTTAAATCAAAAGGATTTACTCTGAAATTATTTTAAAAACCTTAATTGATATCGGTCTTTTCTGGCCGTGATTTTGGGGATGTCACAGTTGGTATCAGAGCATTAGTTTAAGCGAACTAGGAATTTGTAGGAATTCTAGACTTAAACTTACAATGCTAAGTGGAGATTGTGAGAAGTTTGTCTGATATATTATAGACACGAGCACTAGTTTATTTTAGGAAAGTTGCCTAAAATGCTTTTATGTGCTAAATGTTATATGTTTCCATATATGATATTAATTGTTCGGATCTATGGTCTGTTGCCGACCGGATCTGGAAACCTTATGTTTGTAAGATTCTAAGCGTATGTCTACGACATTAGAACTAACATGTAAACGTTTCGGAGTAATAAGGATGATTTGAATATCTATCGTGAATGAGGATCTAATTTCACCTTATTTGGTGTGTAGATAAAAAATGGTGAGAACAAGGAGTGGCGTTGGAAACACGGATGAAAATAGGAATCAACCGCCAGTGATTGAGCAAATACCTGTTGTAGCAGCAGCACCAGAATCAGTAACGATGGCTGGGGTGCAAGCCATGATTCAGGCTATGTTAGCCGAACAAAGGGATGAAATGCGACAGATGTTGCATGATAATAGGGATGAACCTATCATACCTATTGAGGAACCTGAATTGATTCCCGAGCAATCGGAGGAAGGGAACAATAGTCGCATGGTGAGTCAAGTTGGGACTCAAGGAGAACGAAGGAACGATCCGGAAAGGAGAAACAACAAGGATGGACGAATGTACAAGAACTTCTTGGGCGCCAAGCCACCAAGTCTTTCTGGAAGCCCGAAGCTTGTTGAGATTATGGATTGGATCTCCGAAATGGAGACGGTATTTGAAAGTTGCGACTGTAGCAACAAATAGAAGACTGTCTTCGCAGTTAGACAAGTGAAGACTGGAGTCTTGAGTTGGTGGAAGTTGTTGGCAGATACTATGCCACGAGGAGGAGCCCTGAAAATGTCATGGGAGGAGTTCTTGGAACAGTTAAGTGTACTGTATTGTTCAGAGATAGATCTAGTTGATCTGCATTCACTGAGAAAATGAAGTTATTTCCGTACCTAGTGCCAACGGAACTCTCCAAGATTGAGAGGTTTGCTAATGGACTGCCTGCCGACTTTGGCCCGACAGTCAAGATAGCAACTACTCTGAAAACAGCTGTTCGTGCAGCTAAGAATGTGGAGGCCCAGCAGAAGGAAAAGGGTCTGGAAAGGATATATGTTGGTGAAAAGAGGAAGTTCGATGGAACTTCAGGGTCCAACAAGAAAAACAAGTTCTCGAAGTCTGGTTCGAGGGGAGGTGGGGGCGAAGCGAAATGGTGCGACAAAGGTAAGAAGAAGCATCATGGAAAATGTGAGGTAGTGGCCACGTGCTACAAGTGTGGAAAGCCAGGGCTCTATGCCAATGAATGCACCCTCGCTAAGAAAGTTTGTTATGGTTGTGGTGAGGAGGGATACATGTCGAGGGACTACCCGAAGAAGAAGGAGGTAGCTAGACCCAACATTCCGCCAAAGCCGAAGGCAAGAGCATTCCAGATGACACAGGAAGCTGCTAAAGATGAAGCAGATGTCGCTTCAGGTACCTTTCTCGTAAAAAAATTGTCTGCCCAAATTTTATTTGATTCTTGAGCCAACTACTCCTTTATATCGCATGAATTTGGTAGAAAACTAGCTTTGCCTGTTGATAGACTAGATAATGCTTTATTAGTCGAAGTTGCTAGTGGCAAGTTTGTACCAGTTAGTCATCGTATGAAAAACATCTTAATTGACTTGAGTGGGAATAAGTTCCACGAGGAATTATTGCCTATTGAACTAAATGGTTTCGACATCGTGTTGGGAATGGATTGGCTTAGCGCCAATGACGCCGAAATATTGTGCAAGAAGAAGATTGTAAAGGTAAACCCGCCAGGGGAAAGAGTCGTTTATGGTGTATGGAGATAAACACAGAGTAAATTCTGGAATCATTTCATTGATGAAAGCCAGAAAGTGTTTGGCTATAGGATGTATGTCGTATGTAGCATTCGTGATCGATGCTAAAAAGGATAAAAAGGTGATGCAGAGCATTCCTGTTGTATGTGATTATCCGGAAGTATTTCCCAAAGATCTTCCTGGATTATCGCCTGATAGACAAGTGGAGTTTAGAATAGACTTGTTACCAGGGACGACGCCAATAGCAAAAGCACCTTACTGATTAGCACCGACGGAGATGAAGGAGCTGATGATGCAACTTCAGGAGTTATTGGAAAAAGGTTTCATTAGACCTAGTTCATCACCCTGGGGAGCTCCGGTGTTATTCGTAAAGAAGAAAGATGGAAGTATGAGGATGTGCATTGATTACAGAGAGCTGAATAAAGCAACGATAAAGAATAGATACCCGTTGCCGAGGATTTATGACCTCTTCGATCAACTACAAGGTTCAAGTTATTTTTCAAAGATCGACCTGAGGTCCGGAAATCATCAGCTGAAAGTAAGAGAATAGGATATAGAGAAGACTGCATTTAGAACACGATATGGACACTACGAGTTTTTGGTTATGTCTTTTGGACTAACCAATACTCCAGTAGCATTCATGGATTTAATGAACAGAGTTTGTAATCCGTTCCTAGATAAATATGTGATAGTGTTCATAGATGACATTCCGATTTACTCAAAGAGCCAAGAAGAGAATGGCAGACACTTGCGAGAAGTGTTAGAAGTCTTGAAGAAGGAGAAGTTGTATGCTAAGTTCTCCAAATGTGATTTTTGGATTCGAGAAGTCCAATTCTTGGGTCACGCGGTCAACCAAGAAGGTATAATGTTTGATCCAGCAAAGATTGAAGTTGTAATGAAGTGGGAACAACCAAAAAGTCCCACGGAAATCCGAAGCTTTTTGGGATTAGCCAGATATTACCGAAGGTTTATCCAAGGATTTTCTTCGATCGCTAGTCCATTGACAGCTTTGACCCACAAAGGAGCTACTTATGCTTGGAGTGATAAGCATAAAGAAGCATTCGAGAAGCTAAAGAAGAAACTATGTGAGGCACCGATACTTTCTCTACCCGATGGAGTTGAATACTTCGTTGTTTATAGCGATGCGTCTGGGGTTGGATTGGGTTGTGTTTTGACCCAAAGAGATAAGGTGATCGCATATGCGTCTCGACAATTGAAAGAGCATGAAAAGAACTACCCGACTCATGATTTGGAGTTGGCAGCGGTAGTTTTCGCTTTGAAAATATAGAGGCATTACCTCTATGGCACGAAATGCAAACTTTTCACTGATCATAACAGTCTCCAATATCTCTTTAATCAGAAAGAATTGAATATGAGGCAACAACGCTGGCTAGAGTTACTTAAGGACTACGACTGTGAGATACTTTATCACCCTGGTAAAGCTAATGTTGTTGCTGATGCTCTCAGTCGGAAAGTCAATCTTGAAAGGAAGAGGCCAAGAGCATTTAGAATAGAAATTGTCTCGACAATTGTGGAAATTATAAAGAAAGGTCAAGAGGAAGCTTCTGAGAAGAATGACCGAAAGGAGGAACGTTTGGGCAAACCGTTGGTGTTCGGTATAAACAGTCATGGACTGAAGGTGTTCCAAGATCGGATTTGGATACCTAATACGGGGGGAATCAGATATCTTCTGATGGAAGAAGCTCACAAGACCATGTATTCGATTCATCCCGGTAGCACTAAAATGTATAGGGACTTGAAACCCTACTACTGGTGGCCGACGATGAAGCTTGATGTTGCAAACTATGTGGCCGAGTGTGTGACTTGTGTGAGAGTCAAGACACAACATTAGAAACCGTACGGGAGTTTAGAACCATTGCCTGTGCCTATGGGTAAGTGGGAAGACATTGCTATGGATTTTGTCACTAAACTGCCCAGAACAAAAAGTGGTCACGACATGATTTGGGTGGTCGTTGATCGATTCACTAAGAGTGCGCATTTCATAGCAGCTAAGGAGATATGGTCTATGGAAAAGCTTGTGAATTCTTACGTGAAGGAAATTGTGAGGATTCACGGTTTTTCATTAACGATTGTGTCAGATCGTGACATCCGTTTCACCTCGCGATTTTGGAAAAGTCTACAAGAGGAATTGGGTACCAAGTTGTGTTTAAGTACAGCTTACCATCCGCAGACTGATGGTCAGAGCGACCGGACAATACAAACACTTGAAGATATGCTGAGAGCATGTACCCTGGAATTCCAAGGTAATTGGGATGGACATTTACCTTTGGTAGAATTTTCCTACAATAATAGTTTCCACTCGAGCATAAAGATGGCACCTTATCAAGCTTTGTGTGGACAGAAGTGTCGTACGCCGTCTTGTTGGCTTGAGGTTGGGGAAAAGTAGTTTATGGGACCGAAGATAGTCCATCAAACTGCTGAAAAGTTGAAAATAATTAGGGAAAGAATGTTAGCCGCTCAGGATTGTCAAAATTGCTATGCTGACAACAAGCGAAGACCGATGACTTTTGAAGTTGGAGATTCGGTTTTGCTTAAAGTCTCGCCGTGGAAGGGACTTATAAGATTTGGTAAAAGGGGAAAATTAAGTCCAAGGTTTATTGGACCGTTTAAAGTTCTTCAGAGGATTGGGAACCAAGCTTACAAGCTCGAGCTACCAGAAGAATTGAATGGAATTCATAACACTTTTCATGTGTGTTATTTAAGGAAGTTCACGGGAGAAGTTCCCGACATTATTCCACTTTCGGAGTTGAGATTCGATGAGAACAAAAGGTTGATTGAAGAACCATAGGCAAGCATTGACTGAAAGACTAAGAAGTTGCGACGCAAGATGGTCGAGTTAGTGCTTGTCCGATGGAAACACACGAATGGGCCGAATCTCACCTGGGAGACGGAGAGTGACATGATGGGTCGCTATCCGCATTTGTTTGTTGATGTGTGATTCCGACGACGGAATCATTCTAAGGTGGAGAGAATTGTAAAACTTGTGTTTCTAGGCTTGTCATTAATGTTGATATAATAGTCTAGGTTAACCTTTGTAACCCGTTTTGAAATAATAGAAGTGTATTATTTGAGTATTATGTGTTTTGTGCTTAATTGCTTAATTATGTGATTTGATTAATTAAGAATAAAAATAAGCGTCAAAATTTAAGTGTAAAATAAACTCGATATCTTTACATAAAGTTGTAATGGCCGAAACGAGGTTTCCGAATATATATAGAACGCCCAAATCTGACTTCGTATGAGGAAGTTATGATTTTCTGAAGTTTCGACTTAGTAGTATGCAGCCCGAATACTCGATTTGAGATCGAGCGGTTTTTAGCCGAAACAATCTAAACGAGAATCAAAGATCTCGTTAGTGGTAGCGAAGCGATAAAAAGATAGGCGAAAACAGACTTCGGATAAAGAAGTTATGAATTTATAACGAAGTTTTACTGTCCCGGCATACTAAAAATAAATAATAAAAATAAATTCAAAATTAGCCGACGGAGTCTAACCGAAAGTTGTAGAGCGTAGTGTCACCTACGCGTGGAGATAAAGAATGTCGAAAACGGAGTTCGTATGAAGAAGATATGAATTTTTGAAGTTTATTAAATAATTAATATATAAATTTAATTATTAAATCCGACATTATCCGAAGGAGAGTCATCGGACTTATCTGAAGTACGCCCAGCGTACAGCGAAGCATGACGACCCTCGCACTCAAGTTCTTTGGATGACGCATGGAATGATGATTTCGGAGGCGTACGCCCAGCGTACTGCGAGGCCTCAGCCTCCTATAAAAGGGATGCGAGGGTAGCTGGCTCATTTGCTCATTTTCTCTTCTCTTTCTCCCGTTTTGCATCGTTTTGCGTGCCAGAAGTATCCCGAAGCCCCGATATCAATCCCGAGCCACGAAGCAAGTTTCGAAGCCCCGAAGATCCCGAGAAGTGCGATTCCCAAGCCGAAGCTCTGCCCGCGAGGAACCCGGTTTTTGTGAAGATCTTCCAAATCTACCGAAGAATACTACTTCTACAAGTCGTAGTGTTGTCCGATCATCTTCTGATCAGGTGAGTGTGTAGTTACTTTCTTCTAACGCACAAATACGAAGTATTTTATACGAAATACGTGTTATGTGTATATTTTGTTGGTTATATGTGTGAATGTATAGTCACTTTCTTCTAACTCATAGATCTGATTTATTCTCTATGAAATACGTGTTATGTGTGTGTGCCTCATCTGTTATGTGGAATATGTATTGATTGAACATGTTATACAGGTTTTAAACTATGTATCAAAATATATATTTTTATCTACTAACGTGTTGGGTAGAACATGGGTAGATAGTTGATGTGTGATAAATAGATGAGAGGCCTCGATGTTGTTGTTGTTGATCTAGTTATTCAGCGGAGTATGGATAACGACCACAGACTCTTTCTAGATAGTCCTGTGGAACGCTAGCAGGTTCATAACCTGTAGGTGTTGTGAACGATGTGTTCACCGGTGTACTCTATCCCCCTCATGGTTGCCTTTAGGATATCTATTGTTGAGGAAACCCCTTAGCAGTAATGTCCGTCCCGATGAAACTCCTAGATTAGGTCCCTTGAGATAGATGTTGTTTTAGGGACGTAAAGTGAGGATAACGGGAATGGGTAATCGGGTTATCGTTGGTTGGTGAAATTAAATATAATTTATTTATTGTGGGTCGAAAACCCTATATGCTCACCAGGCTCCCAAGCCTAACCCACTCAGTTTTATTTGTATTACAGGAAGTGGCGCAAGGGCATAAGATGGATGAATCATCGAGTTGTTTTGTTTACAAGTCTGTATATGTATATATTTGTTGATTGACTTGTAATGTTATTGTTTATGCTCTATGGTCTGTATCGGAACATGACATCCCGAGTTTTGATTATATAATGAAACTGCATCTCTTGATGATTTGCTTTGATAAATATTATTTTATCATATTTTGTTTTGGGAAAAAATTCCGCAACTCTTTTAAATCGAAAGGATTTACTCTGAAATTATTATAAAAAAGCATAAATGAAATCGGTCTTTCTGGCCGTGATTTTGGGGATGTCACAGCCGTGGATTTGCAGAAACGGACAGTGTGTCCTTTCCTATTACAGTTGGAGAACTGCATTTCCCGGAAGGGACCGTTGTGGTGGAAGTTGCATTTGTTGCACTTTGGCAAACTCCTAGCATACTGTTTCACTGGAACAGCAGCAGCGAGTATTACCACGGCATGAACCGCCACAATCTGCTGCTTTTTGGCAGCTCGCTGTTTCTTCTCGTCATCCCAGAACTTCCGCTTATTGTCAGTGGGTTTGGAGGGTTCTGAGATGGACAGGGTTGTTGTCGATGAGGGGGATTGGACTCCATGATCAATGAGTCGCTGTGCCAATCGTTTGGCACTATTGAAAGTAGTAGGGTGTGAAGCTAAGACATTTCCCTGATACGGAGGCACCAACCCCCAGATATACCTCTCGATCTTTTTCCCTCAGTGGGGACCATGTTGGGACAGAGGGCCACCAGTTCACTGAACCTGTCGGTATATGTGACAATGTTGGAGCCCCTCATGGTTAGGCTCCACATCTCCTGTTCCAACTTCTGGATTTCGCCCCTCGGGCAGTACTCCTCAATCATGAGGTCTTTCATGGTTTCCTAGCCCATGTCGTTTGCCACCACGAGAGTTAGTGACTTGACATGGCTATTCCACCATGTCAGGGCTTTCCCCCGAAAGTGCACGCAACAAACTTGACTTTGCTCGCAGCAGACCAGGAACAAATTTCGAAGACCGACTCCGTCTTCTCAAACCATTGCGAGAGGGCAATGACTCCACCAGTCCCAGTGAAGGGCTTTGGCTTGCAGTTTGTGAAGTCCTTGTAAGAGCACTCTCTCGAGCGCACAAGGATTTCACCTTGAGTAGAGTTAACAGGGGTTCCACCTCTGCTACTGCAACATTTAGAGCTGCGGTATCGAATGCCGAAGGTGGTAGTGGTGGAGGAGGTGGAGGATTACGCCTTGTTGATTTGAGAGGAGGCATCCTTCAACTATAATTTTAAAGAAGGATGTACATGGTGGTTAGAATCAATTGTAAGCATAATGAGAGTGTTCCATTGGCTAAATCGCCATAGTCCAACAGTTGAATGAGTGTGTGATTTGAAATAGCAGTATAGCAGAAGAGTAGGAAAACACAAGGGTACTGATTTATCCAATAGATTAGATAAATGTCAATGTTATTGGTATTACTGATGTAAGTGAGTTTGGGAAAAACGACCTAACAGTAGGTCTTACATCAAACCATATGAGGGAAAATGTTTGACAGCTTTGTAGACTACATAGTGTACTGAAGGATAGGAATATTTTACAGACAAGTGCTACATGGAGCACAGATACAAAAGGCTATTCCTTCTTCAAAAGAAAAGATGTGCTAGACATCTTCTAACGGCAGTGGGAAATCCTCGGGCGAACCCTAAGATCTGCCACTTGACGAACCACTTCTTGAAGGTTTCGCTCATGAGCCCTCTGGCGAACTCGAAGTTCTGTGACTTCAGCTTGGGAGGCAGCCAACTATTGCTGCAGAGTCTCATTGGTCCTTCTGGTCCTTTCCATTGCTTCTTTGAGACGGCGAATATGGACCGTGTTGACACCACAGTTGGCATCAATTTCCAAGATTTGGCCGATGGCTGCTCGACCTTGCACGATACTTCAAACGATCCTAAGGACCATGATAGGCAGGGCTCGGTCAACTGAGCCACCCTCGCTTACGTTGTAAAAGCTTCGGTCCCCGTGGTAGGGTAAAGATTGACCCTGCTCATCGCTCCAGCGATTTAAGTTTGTTGCCCACAAGGGTGTGGGACCCTGAAATGCTGGTCGGGGGTCGTTAATTGGGGCTTGACCTTCTTGAGGTAGGTTGTTGACTTCTGGCTCAGAGTCAAATCCATCTGAGAAGCCTTCTGCGAGGTGATCATCCAAAGGGATTGGATGCTCATCTTCGGGCTCCTCTTCAAGCCATCCAGCATTGCCTTGGGGTGGAAAGTACGAGTCGCCATGATGAAATCCAGCCATGATATCTACGCGAGAAAAGGGGTATAAGAATCTTATAAAAATAGACGTACTACTTAAGATAATTATAAGATGATCTTTATCAGTTATGTCAATACTTGTGTAGTGTATATCAGTTATATGAAGTCGAGGTAGGATAGTCCTTCGAATAAGTGGTCCGAACTCCAAATTCACAACCAAACAAGGACAAGAAGTGAAGTAAAGATCACAAATTCTTAGTCTATAACACCTGTATTTCATATAACCTTAGCGTATGCACTTCATGACTATTGACATGCATGATAAAGACCTTTTTATTTCTCAGGTAAGTGATTATAGTAACACAAAATACTCCTATAGTATTTTAAACTTATGTTATGTTCTAGTACTTTCATTGTAGTAGTGTTGGTAAGTTTTTAGACTTGTTGCCATATCACCACCATTCTAGGGCATATGCTAATCACTCCTCGGACCAGCATAGTTGATCAGGCTATGCCACCCCCAAGACTGACCACACATCCCCGAGCTTACTTGTGACAATCAAAATCGTAATACTTTTGTATTTGTCATTGTGACACTGATTTTAGTATGAATGCAGACTTGTATACTTAGTTAAATATTTTATTATTTAAAAGTATAGACTCTTGGTCAGAGTGTTTTAATCCCATTGGGTTTATAGTTAGTATATCTTTTATGGGTTGATATACTTAATTCACTACAAACAATGCTCTGATACCAATCTGTTACACCCCAAAACCGAGAATGACGGAAACGTTCTGGGGCGGAGGACGTCATGTAAAGTATCACAACACAGTATAATAGTAAAAGAGTAAACAACATCATCCATTTCACTAAATATAAAATTTCAATACAAGTGTGTTCTGTACAGTTATAGACACCAAAATATGAATCAAAATATAAGATGCGTCTTGTATGCGCTCAATCTTCTCAAAAGCTGGTCTCGGTACCTGTCTACTGATGACCTGAGAATACAAGTTATTTTGAAAGAGTTTATCAGTGTTAAAGCTGGTGAGTTCATAAGTATATAGTTTCGGTATTTATATCAAAATGTTTGGACGTTGTTTGAAGTACGAGTTTGTAAACGTTTGAAGTAAAAGTATGTACGCATTTGTAAGTGTTTGTAAAATTTGTAACTCCTAGAAAATCCTATATTTTCTACTAAAAGTATCCTTCTACCAAGGCACAACTGTTTTGCATGTTTGTTTCTTGTAAAAGTGTGTAATTTTCCCAAGTGTGACTATCATTATCAAAATATGGTTTGTACATTAATGTTTAAGTGAAATGATCACTAAATAAATGTAAAAGGTAAATTAATGTAGTACTGTAGTGTTGTATTATAGGAACTACTGTTGTACTAACTACCTTAAACCGGATTTATATTAAGGTACTATGTGATTAATTGTACCATACTATCGACTATGAACACGACAATGTAAGTCGTAAGAAGGTATGACGTTTGGCACCCGCAGACCTGCAGGTCCGGCTGTAGTTAGCAGCAAGGTGTAGGATAGTCAATCCAGTATAGATCTATACGCAAACTCACGTTCTCCCTCCAGGAGATTCTGGCTACAACTAGGGCCACGACAATGAAGGCATACCCCGATACAGTGGATCACATTTATGTTGAAGTGTACTTGTATATGTAATGTATTGTTTCTCATCATAGTATCGTTGTATATGTTCTTATCATAGTATAGTTGTATATGTTCTCATCATAGTATAGTTGTATATGCTCTCATCATATTATAGTTGTATATGTTCTCATAGTAATAAGTAATGACTCATGAATGAACTAATTCTTGGATGCTTCATTGAACTAGAAGTAGTAGGTAGTATAACTCTAAACTAAATGTATGATTGAATGTGCTGAACTGAGATAAAAGTCTTTATATCTATACATATATACATAATATTAACTAAGGATTCAACGATACTTGGACAAACAATTGGGTACTTTAAGACCACAAACAAACAAGGACAGGAAGTAAAGTGGGTTATCTCTCCTAAGTCCTTCAAACTTTATTTATATAACTGTATATGTAGTAGACATGGTTTTAACAATATATAAGTTGGAAAACTGTAAAAGGAAGGTTTAGTATACAAGAGTGAATTTGATAACTAGTTTGAGATGTAAAATAGTTTGGTAAACAGTTTAAAGTATGAAAAATCCATTTGTATGCTATTTATTAAATCACATGTGAACGATCTAATAACTAACATGTTTCAACTTGTATCCCCTCCCATAAAGCATTTATAAACATTTAAAAGTATTTCAAAGGTTAATTAAGGGGGGTATGAACTCACCTGCAGTGAGTGAAGCGACTATAGGATCGGTTTAGGAAGTTGAGTGTCAATTGTGGACTTGAGCACAACCAGATCCTATTCACCATATAATGACATATATATGAGTGCAATTAGAGTTTGAAACAACTAATTATTGAATTTGGACCACCTTAGGAACTAGTAAACACTTATTAAGAAGTGTTACAACCATATAAGATTGAAATGTACAACAAAAAGGTGTGTGTGGCCAGGGTGTGCGGCCGCACACTCCTTATGGAATGTGTCAAAACGTGATTTTAAGCTATATGGCACATCTAGGAAGGTTTCATTCTTCATGCCTTAGCCTTAAATGAAGTTTGTTGCTATTTTGGGGACTTAAAAGGGGTGTGTGCGGCCACTATGAAGGTGTGCGGCTGCACACACTTGAAGATCATGAGAAATGATGTTTTTCAGGTATATCTTCAAGTGTTCTTGGCCTAAAACGAGTTATAACAAGTATATACATGTCATAGAGGCTAGAAAGGGTGATTTAGGGTCCAAAACTTAGTGTGTGTTCTTAATGTTCTTGGTGTTCTTGAAGATCCAACACTAAAACGTGTTTTCATGGATCTAAGTGGGGGGAAAAGACTAGACAAGTTCAACATCAACAAATCAAAGAGAGTATTACTTACTTTTGTGAAGATCAAGATGGAAATGTGGATGATACTTGAGAGAATCTTGAGTTCTATCTTTGAAGGAGTGGGAAAAGGTGTTCAAAATGGCTAAGGACACCTTATATAGCTAAGAGTGTGTGGCTGGGTTGGGTGTGCGGCCGCACACACCTGTGTATGGCCGTACACTCAAGTGTGCGGCCGCACACTAAATGTTTTGGAGTGTTTGGCCCGATTTTGCTTGATATGCTTCGCAATATCTCATTTCTAGGTTCCTACCTTAATTGTACTAGGTTTAGAACACTCAAATACACCCTAAACAACGCTAAAAGCTAGAAAAACGAGTCTAACTTTGATTAAATTGATCAATTGTACAAGGTGGGAATTTCGGGTTGTCACACGTAATACCAACGGAATTCCTACGGAATGGGATGCCCTAAAATAGTAACGAAATAGCTACAAAATAGCTACGGAATAACAACGGATGCACATCTGTAGGTATTTCGTTGGTAATTACCTAAAAAATAACTACGGAATAACGACGGAAGTAAGCCTGTAGGTATTCCGTAGGTAATTAGCTATAGAATAGCTACAGAATATGTCACACCCCAAAACCAATAACGGCGGAATACGTTCTGGGGTGGAGGACGTCATGTACAGTATCCTAACAATTGTATAATAGTAAAAACAAGAGGCAACAACCATTTCATTTACATAGTGAGTTTAATTACAAGCGTGTTGTTCAAAGTTTCAAGGGACACCAAAAGTATATCAAGAGTAAGAGATGGGTCTTGTATGCTCCATCTTCTCCAAAAGGCTACACCTGCACCTATCTATCTTTGACCTAAGGATACAAGTTATTTTGAAAACGAGTATCAGCATAAAGCTGGTGAGTTCATAAGAATTTAGTGTCTTTCTTGTAGAAAAGTATTTTCAAACTTATAGAGTAAAAACTGAAATTTATGTTTAAAAGTAGTAGAAACCCCTAGAAAATCCTATATTTTCCAAAAAAGTACTTTGTAAGTTAAATCCTTTGAGTTGTGTGTAAGCATTATGATTGAAAACCTTCAGTTGTAAAAGTACAGTAATAAATCTCATGTGAGTAACATAGATGAAGAAAAGTTATGCCTGTTAACAGTAGTAGTGGTGCAAACTTCTATTAGTAATAGATACGTATTTGCTTCGGGATGTTAGCTTAGATCTTAGTCTTAGAGTACTAATTTGAATATAGGTGTAATCCTTCATGTGACCAATTTTATAGTAGTAGAGAACCCGATGACCTTCCCAGTCATACGTAGTGTAGTGAAGTAGTGCCACCCATGGGCCTGGTCGGCCCGGACTGTAGTTAACAGTCGGGATGTACTAGTGTCTGCCCCGTATAGATCTATACATGTAGTGTTGCCTTCCTTCCGGAATGCCCTGGTCACGTGGTGTAAGCGCGGTAGAGTGTCTTATAGAGGAATAGTGTGTTACGCTATGGATTAGTGTATTCTCTTGTATTATAGTATAGTAGTCTTTTTGTATAGTTCGTTGAGTGTTCTCTTATACGTGTATTACTTGTAATAATAGCAGTTATAGTGAGTATAGTAGTAGTAGAGGTAACGAGCAGTAGTCTTAACTATACCTATTATAGTTAACTAGAGTGTATGATTTCATGCCTTTGAATAGCAAAGGTAGTGGGTAAGGTGAAGACTTGCATATCTATCACAAATATATATGATATATAACTAAGAAATCAACGACATTCGGACGGACAACAGATACCCTAAGACCACATCAAACAAGAACAGGAAATAAGGCGAGCTATCGATCCTAAGTCCTTCAAGTCTTACTTATATAAATATATTAGTATAGATATATTTTAAAAGAAAAGAAAATTAGTTTAAACATAGTTTTGAAAATAGTTTAACAAGCATTTAAATCTTAAAAATGCATTTGATAGTCAACTAAAACAGTTTTATTGGTAAGCAGCTAAAAGTGTAGAAAATCCATTTTTGATGATAATTGGTAAATCACATATGATTTGATAATAAGAACTTGTAGAATTTTACTTGCATCCCCCCCCCCTAAAACATGTAAAAACATTTAAAAGGTTCATTAAGGGGTATGAACTCACCGTTTATTGTAGGGTTCAAGTATGCGATTCGTATGAGTGTCGAGTGTCAACGAATGCTCTGAACGTATGTAACCCCTATTAATTATATGGTGACACATATATATAAGTTAGAGCTAAGGTGTTTCATGACTAAACATGATGGCACATCCCTCCTAAGGGCTTGGAATCACTAAGACTAAGTTTCCCATGTTCTATATCCAATGATCTATGCAACTTTAAGGCCAAATATAAGTATTAGAGTGTGTGTATGGCCATAAAGGTGAGTGTGCGGCTGGGTACGTGGCCATACTTGTGAGTGAGGCTGCACACTAGAGTGTACGGCCGTACAGAGTGTGTGTGCGGCCATACACAAGGGTGTGCGGCCGTACACTCCTTGCTTGAATTCTATGTGACGATTTTGTGGCCTTACTCTCACTTTGGAGGGCATCATGAGTGTGTGCGGCCACCTGATGAAGGTGTGCGGCCGCACTCCTTCATAAGATGAAGAACATGAAGAGTTTGAGGCTTGGATTCAAGTGTTTTACCTCTATAACTGCAACACCCCGAGATTCAGGTGCATATCTTTCAACCTTGTTCTTTATTGAATTTTCATGTTTGGTCCTTGAGTGGATGATGTGTAGCAAGTGAGTACGCTAAGTGTACCAGAGGGGTACGTTGCGCATACTCATGCGCTTAATTTGGACGCGGAGTCGCCAAGGTACGCTGGGCGTACCTAGAGTTACGTCGGGCGTACCCGGCCCAGGTGCAAAAACCCTAATCCTCATTGTGCACTATTTAAAGGGTGTTATGGCTCATTCCTTAGACTCCATATCAGTGAGTGAAACCCTAAAAGAGAGCCCCATCGTTCTTAGTGTGTGAGAGTGTTGATTTGAGCTTGTTGGTGCTTTAGTGGCTTGGTGAAGAAAAAGGAAAGGAGATCTTGGAGGCTAAAGCTTGAGTTGCCATTTTGGATCTGAGATCTACAGAGGAAAGAGCTACTCTTGGAGGTATAAAGTTCAAAAGTTCCTATTCTTTTGGTTGTTGTTGTATGTGTCCTTTTTAGGGCTAAAAACCCCAAAGGTGGAGACTTTATGAGTGTAAAGTGCTCCATGGTCCGAGATCTGTTCCTTTTCAGTGTTATTAGTGATGTAGAGCCATAAAGTTCCCATCTTGGATGTTACTTTGGAGTCATGCATGTGTTTTAAGCATTATAGTGTTGAAGGTTGGCTCATTTTGGGATTTAGTGACTTGTTCAGCCATGCAAAGGCTTAAAGTCATCAACTTTATGGATTAAGGGGCTTAGATGGGGTCAGATCTAAAATATGGACGTAGGTCTTAACTATTTAAGACCTCAAGAGCAAGAGGGCTGAAGCAGGGGAGTACGCCGGGTGTAATCCCTAGTACGCACCGCGTACTGGGTGGCGCTCCCCGATTCTGTGGTGCAACCGGGTACGCCCAACGTACACATCTGGTACGCGCAGCGTAACCCGGAGAGTTGACTTTTGGTTGACTTTTAGGTATGGTCTAATGTGGGGCCTTTGAGCTATGAGAGGGGTAAAATGGTCTTTTAACCTTCTGAGAGTGTCATAAGAGAGCATAGTCTAGCCTTGAGAGTTATATTAAATAGAGTGTTATTTTCATATTATTAGGCAGAGGCTAGGCCAGCGTTTACCGAGTCAGAGATTTACCGAGATACCCGAGGTGAGTCTTCTCACTATACTTTACCTAGTGTGGTAACAGAGTTAAGAGACAGAGTATTATAGAGTTATATGCCAGTGTGATTGCATGTTATTATGTGTTATGATTTATTGTGTTATGTGATATGCATGATTCAGAGTTACAGAGTTGGGACTTTCGGGTCCCTAGAGTTAGGACCAAAGGGCTCACAGAGAGTTGGGGCTGGAGGGCCCCACTGAGACACATTGACCAGAGGGTCAACAAAGTTACAGCCTCGAGTGGCTATTATGTGATTATTGTGGTATTTTGGACAACTCACTAAGCTTATGCTAACAGTGTTTAGTGTTATGTGTTTCAAGTACCAGTGATGACCGCGGGAAGGTGTCGGCTTGATTCGTACACACATATGAGATTGGATGTATTTTGATCTTGGGAGACATTTGTGAATTAAAAACATGTTGTTATGAGATTTTATAAATGAATGGTTTTATTTAAAATGTGTTTTTTCAAATGTGAAAAATTGGTTTAAATTTTACGGCGTTACAAGTTGGTATCAAAGCCTAGGTTTGAGGGATTCGGGTGCACCTTCGGGCGTATCTGAACTCAAACCGAGGATTTGAGAAAAAATTTACAAAACAAGTTTTCAAAAGAAGAACTTGCGAGACAAACAGAGCAGAGTCGTGTGTACGAACAGCCAGCGCCCGAACGGTGATTTCCCAAAATACCATTATTACAAGTGTTATGAGATATGATGTGCTATGTTATATGATGAGCTATGATATGCATGCTAGAGTAGACTAGGTATTCTTATTAGGACTAGAGTGGCCTGATATGTGATGCCTGAGTCTAGGAGTCTTGCTGCTATGAATATTTCAGAGTGATTAGGTAGCAGCGAGGAGATTGTGAGAGATCTGTTTGCGAGTATCATATGATTAAAGAGAGTAGAGTGCTTGGGATTTAGGACTCTGAGAGGAGGACTTGGGGTGGATGCTGATGCGGTGTGGACGGTAGTATTCGGCCCGTACTACTGAAGTGTGACATCCTGGAATTTAAGGCATAGATTTCAAACGACTAAATTACGGCAAATCTATTTGTAATAAATTCATTTAGCTTTAACTGCATCAAATGAAATATAAATGAGTTAAATTCACTTATTATGTAATATATGTTGATATTTTTATGCCCAAACATGTAAACTAGTAACCAAATCAAATCGCTCAACTGCAACGCTGACTAATATGTCCGAAAACTGAAATTTAGTAGTAATCATTTTTGAGCAAAACAAACATTAAAATATGATAGTACATGTTCCCCTATTTCCGAAAATATAAAGAACGTCCAAAATGGAGTTCGTATGCAAAAGATACAACTGTTATAAGAAAAAAAAAACGGACAGTAAAACACTGTTTTCTTTAATCACGTAAACCAAAACGATCCATTGAGGCACTTACGCTTTGCCGACGGGATTTCTAAGAATGTTTTTGGAATCAGGATATAGTATATTATTTAATTTCATACTCGAAATAATTTTTCCGAAAATATTTATGAAAGTCGCGAAAACGGACACCGCCTACCGTTAAGACGCAAAATTTCAAACGCAATTTCCTAGAGATCCGTAACTCCAAAAATTAATCCGTTTGATGTTCTGGAATCCTTAATTTATACTCTATTTAACGGTGCTTTCGAAAAAAAATCCCCGAGGCATCCGGTTTTTGCATGTTTTAGACATGAAATAGACGTATAACCCCATGTGGGGCCCACATGGGGTGATGGACTCCAAAAATCTGATCTCCTTCCAGCTTCCCACATACAAGTATCACCAAAAGTACATAAACAGGTTGGAGGTATGGCCATTAGTAAGCATGTGTGTGTAGACTTGTACTATAAATAGAGGGCTTTGCTTCACCTGAATCCTCACAAACTCATCAGTTCTTCTTCTCTCTATCACCCCCTCTCTTAATCTCTCCTTCTCTTCCTCTTTCCTTACACAACCACCCACTGCCACTAATATCAAACACCTCCTTCAACCATGGTTTGCTCCTGATTTCAACCACCGAGAGTCTCTCCACCCCCCCCCCCCTCTCTTTTTCTCGGGAAGAAGACGCAACAGAAGGCAACAGGAGGCTGTCGGGGACCCTCCTGCCACCACTGAAGAACAAACCACCTTCTCTTTTTGCCACTGCTGTGTTGCTGCCACTGTAAGTCCCTACCGCACAACCTTGTATATTTATTTCCTTCGTATCATAGATCATAATAAACAACCGAAGAACCATAAAAATCATGCGTAATTCTTTTCCTTTGTTTATGCATGGATATCGAATGAACACAGGAGGTTAACACCTCCTGTGTAATTGATCGACACTATACAAACATGCATTCCATTTAAATAGATATGATCCCTCAACTTTGAAATTGTCCATTATTAGTCCCTCCACATTTAGAATTATTTGAAATTAAGTTCTAAATCATGAAAGTTTTATTAAAATGTTTAAAACTTACCGTAAGATGGACAAATCTTTTCAAAACAAATCCAAATTTAAATACAAAATTAAATGAATAATGTTATATGTATATTTTAGAAATTTTAAATTTGATTTCAAGTTTAAATTAATTTTGGGTTATTTAAACACTTGCGGAAAAATAATAAATTAGATTTTAGAATTTAATAAATTTTAAATTGGCAAAACTTAAGAATTTATTCAAGAAATTGTTATAATACCTAATCACGTCCAAATATTAATATATATAGAAATTTCTAGGAAATCAAACTAATCCCGGTGATCACGACCTCACGGCAATACATTCTGGTCTTCAAAACTGCTCGCTTACCACTCGATAAGGTGAGAGTTATGACCCCTTTTCAATATTTTATTTATTCTTGGGGGAGAATACATGTGCTAAATAGTATTTATTATGAAGACTTCCATATCTGAATACTAGGCATTACACACCTGTACAATACCATTATGTTAAAATACATATCTCTATAAAAGCGAGTAATTTATACTTTTATAAATACGTCAACCATACTCGACTTTTACAAATACTATACTACGAAATTCATTATGCCCGGTACTTATCTATAATTAAGTTAGGGCTGAGAGTTATTCACAAACTTTTTGTTAATGGTTTTTGAGTGAGACGCTACTATTCATTAGCTGAGTTTAATCACTTAGCCTGCCCCACACTGCTATAATTGTTAATCTTCGAAGCGAGGTACATATATATAGATCTATATGGGGTCGACAACCCCACCTGCGGTTGCTCGCTACAACCATCGACTGATCAATCGAAGCAGGTGATATGTGTCTACGATCGTTACTACGACGTCCAATGAAACGTCGTAGGGAGGGGTACTTTTCGTCTATAGCTCGATTATAGAACTCACTAAAAACATTAACAGAATCACTCTCACTTTTCCATTACAACCATAGGTTTGGTTGTTGTCAAAACTATTTATAAGTATAGTGGTTACTTATACAATAGATATATTTAAATTTTCATGAAGTTATTACAAACACGTTTTCTTTAAAAGCATGAATTTATTTATAAAAATAACTTTTGGCTTTTAAAGACTCATGACAAGCATTGCTTCAACTATTGTTATACAAGAAAAATACGTTATGACTTTTGAAAGTATTATTACTGCGGCTAGCAGAAAACCTGTGACTCTCACCAACCTCATGTTGACTTTCAAAATACATGTATTCTCAGGGAATCAGTGAAATTTCGGGCACACTCAAACGATGGAAAAACATGGCTCGCAAGTACTTTAATTTTCTACTTTTGAATTGTTATGCCTAACTGTTAAGGCAAACTCGTAATATTATTTTGTTACTATCTGTAAGAACCATGTATGAAAACATAAATATGTAATGAAATGTTGTTTTGTTTATTGTTGTACTTGTGTTGTATATTCAATTTATCTATGATCCATGAACTTAGTCGCACAGCCCGGCATGTTCCGCCGCCTCGGCTGGGGGTGTGACAGATTGGTATCAGAGCTAAATTGGCTATAGAGAACTCATATCATCGAAAAAGGAATATAACTATAGCAACTAGCGTCTTATAAAAGTATTATCAATAATAAAACTACTTCATGACTACTTATGGTATGGTAGTTGGGAAGTACAAAACAAAGATTAATAATACTACAAACCCCACCAACCTTAATATATAAGAGTTTATATATATATATATATATATATATATATATATATATATATATATATATACTCTGACCCGCGATGAGAACACTTAATAAAAATTCTAAACATCCCTTCAACTAAAACTACCAACTCAACCCTTTAGGTCAAACGCCTCAATTAAAGGTTAGTACCGTACATAAGCCATACCACAAATAAACCTGGAACACACGCCTATGTTATTTATGGTCGGGCCGATGCACAACCAACCTTGAGTAAGGAGTTTGATAGACTACAACAGTTGAGAGTTTTAGAGAATGAAGAATGTTCTCCAGATTCACTGTCGCAACCTAGTACCTTGGAATCCATATAGACATTTTAGAACACTAATACATTTCAAAATCATTAGCAGTTAAGATCCCTTTTTATCATTTGGAAATCTAGAGGATTTCTGAACCAATCACCTTTCCCCTGTCAATTGAAAATTGATAGGATTTCAGGATTCAGTCACACTCTATGACTTGGAAAGCTATGGGAATAAATGCAATAAAATCCTTACATAAACAACTTAAGTGTGTCTTTTCTAAACGTTTAGGACAATGCCTCGACGAAAAGAACCACGAGTTCGTCCACCACCGACTCCCCGAACTAACAGGAGAAGTGCTCCAGAGATAACTCAAACAACAGATGAAACTCCAGACCCTGAAGAAGCCCCAAGTGCTACAAATAACCACCAAAATTTCCAGATGGATCCCACTACGATGCAAAACATGCTTGCACAATGGATTGCTACGGCCTTGGCGACTTATGAGGCTGCTCGAAACGGGAATACTAGAAATAGCGAAAGTGGTACTCCTGTAGTTTCCCAAAGAAATCCCAAACACTGCTCATACAATGAATTCATGGGTTGTAAACCCCGATTCTTCTACGGAACTGAAGGAGTTGTTGGTCTATCCCGATGGATAGAAAAGATTGAAGCTGTCTTTCACATTAGCTCTTGCTCGGATGACTGCAGGGTTAAGTACGCTACTTGCACACTGATGGATGCTGCCTTAACTTGGTGGAACAACCATGCCAAGACCGTGGGAGTTGCGGAAGCCTATGCCATGGGATGGGAACAACTAAAACTAATGATGACTAAGGTGTATTGCCCACGACAGGAGATTCAGGCATTAGAACAAGAACTCTGGAACCTAACCATGCAAGGATCAGAGGTAGCCGCTTATACCTCCCGATTCGAAGACCTTGCAACTCTTTGTCCCGGAATGGTGCCTTCAGAAGACAAGAAGACGGAGAGATACATTTGGGGATTAGCATCGCCAGTCCAAGGTCTGATTACTGCATCCAGACCCTCAACTTTTGACAGTGCTAAGCAACTGGCTTATGAGTTAACTGAACAATGTATCCGACGAGGCACCATGGCCCCCGCAAAAGAAAAGAACCAAACTGGGAATTCTAAGAGGAAGTTCCAAGGGAAGCCAAAAGGGAACTTCAAACACCGTAAGCGAAACCCAGAGCCTGTAACGGTGTATGCTGCAGTTACAACCACTCCCACTCCAATAAAGCCCTACGCTGGAACTCTACCTCGCTGCCCTAAGTGCAATTATCATCATGTTGGAGACTGCATGATCTGTAACAACTGCAAATGAAGCGGTCATACCGCCAAATTTTGCAAAAAGAACCCAAGCAACACAGCCTCAACTACTACAGCAAGAGAAAGTCGAACCTGCTTCGAGTGCAACAAACCGGGACATTTCAGGAAATATGGTCCTAAGCTGAAGAGACAGGGTGGTCAAGGAAGGGCGTTTGTGATAGGTGCGGGAGACGCACTCCAGGAACCAACTGCGGTAATTGGTACGTTTCCTATCGACAATATTTATGCCTCTGTATTATTTGACACTGGTGCTGATAAGAGTTTTATTTCCCACAAATTTAGAAAAATGATTAATCATGAATCATGCAAACTCAATAATGCTTACACAGTAGAAGTAGCCAATGGTCAAATAGAAAGCACCTTAGAGATACTCACCAAATGCCTTCTCACCCTGAATAATCACGTGTTCCCTGTCGACTTAATGCCCATAACCATTGGAAGCTTCGATGTAATCATCAAAATGGATTGGTTATCAGCCCATCGAGCGAAGATTCTATGTTGCGATAAAGCTGTACGATTACCCTTACCAAACAATGAAACCCTTGTAATTTACAGAGATAAGTCAGGGAAAAACCTAAGAGTCATTACTTGCATGAAGGCAAGGAAGTATTTGCAAAAGAGATGCTATACTTTCTTAGCCCACGTGGTGGATACGCAAGGCAAGGGTAAGGAAATCAAAGACATACCCCAAGTGTGCGACTACCCGGACATATTTCCAGTAGACCTACCTGGAGTACCTCCTATCATACATGTTGAATTTCGAATCGACCTTATCCCGGGTGCAGCACCAGTGGCACGATCTCCTTATCGCCTGGCTCCATCGGAAATGCAAGAAGTATCCAGTCGACTTCAAGAACTTCTCGACAAAGGCTTTATCCGACCAAGCTTCTCTCCATGGGGAGCCCCAGTATTGTTTGTCAAAATGAAGGATGGTTCATTTAGGATGTGCATCGACTATCAAGAGTTGAACAAGCTCACTATCAAAAACCGGTATCCACTCCCGAGGATCGATGACCTATTCGACCAACTACAAGGATCCTGTTACTACTCAAAGACCGACCTACGATCTGGCTATCATCAACTTAGAGTTCAAGATGCAGATATTCCAAATACGGAATTCCGACCTAGATACGGTCACTATGAGTTTCTAATGATGCCATTTGGACTGACCAACGCACCTGCCGTATTCATGGACCTTATGAATCAGGTGTGTAAACCCTACTAGGACAAATTCGTGATTGTCTTCATCGATGACATATTAATATACTCACGAACCAAGGAAGAACATGGCCAACACTTGCGTTTAATCCTACAACTGCTAAGAAAAGAAAAACTTTATGCAAAGTTTTCTAAGTGTGAGTTTTGGATCAACGAAGTTCATTTCCTCGGTCATGTGGTCAGCAGTAAAAGGATTCATGTCGATCCTGCGAAGATTGAAGCTGTCAAGAATTGGAAAGAACCAACAACACCAACTGAAGTATGCCAGTTCTTAGGGCTTGCAGGATATTATCGGAGATTTATCGAGAACTTCTCCAAAATAGCCAAGCCTCTCACCGCACTAACCCAGAAAGATAAAAAGTTCGATTGGGGAGACAGTCAAGAGTCTGCCTTCCAAAAATTGAAGCAATTATTATGCAGTGCACCGATTTTGTCTCTTCCCGAGGGAACAGAAGACTTTGTAGTATACTATGATGCCTCACGTCAAGGGTTAGGGTGTGTACTGATGCAGAGGAATAAGGTTATTGCATATCCCGACAATTGAAGCCAAACAAGACGAACTACACTACCCATGACTTAGAGTTGGGAGTCGTAGTATTTGCTCTGAAGATTTGGAGACCCTATCTATACGGGACAAAGTGCATTGTATTCACAGACCACAAGAGCCTCCAACACATTTTTGATCAAAAAGAGCTCAATATGAGACAACGGAGATGGGTTGAATTACTAAATGATTATGAATGCGAAATTCGTTATCATCCCGGTAAAGCAAACGTTGTGGCAGATGCTTTAAGCAGGAAGGAACGAGCAAAACCTCTTCGTGTAAAGGCTCTAACCCTAACCATCCACTCAAACCTCACTATTCAAATTCGTGATGCTCAGCTAGAAGCGCTTAAACCTGAAAACATCATGGAAGAAAACCTACGAGGCATGGACAAACAGTTCGACCTCAGAGATGATGGAACACGATACTTCATGAACCGAATTTGGACTCCAATATTTAGAGAAGTCAGAGATTTGGTTTTAAATGAAGCTCACAAGTCAAGATACTCCATACATCCCGGATCAGACAAGATGTATCTCGATCTCAAGAAGCATTATTGGTGGCCCAATATGAAGGCAGAAATTGCCACCTATGTCGGTAAGTGTTTGACCTGCTCCAAGGTCAAGGCGGAGTACCAGAAGCCGTTTGGCCTGCTACAAAAACCATCAATTCCAGAATGGAAGTGGGAACAAATAACAATGGACTTTATAACAAAGTTGCCCAAGACATCAAGCGGTTACGATACCATATGGGTAGTAGTTGACCGTTTGACCAAGTCCGCTCACTTCTTAGCCATCAAGGAAACTGATAAGATGGAAAAACTCACCAGAACGTATCTCAAGGAGATAGTCAGACTACACGGTGTGCCAATATCTATCATCTCGGAACGAGATTGTAGATTCACTTCCAGATTTTGGCAATCACTACAAAGGTCCCTAGGCACAAAACTCGACATGAGTACAACATATCATCCTCAAATGGATGGCCAGAGCGAAAGGACAATACAAACTCTAGAAGATATGCTCCGCGCTTGTGTAATAGACTTTGGTAAGTACAAAGGTCCCATGTTCTATATCCAATGATCTATGCAAGTTAAAGGCCAAATATAAGTATTAGGGTGTGTGTATGGCCATAAAGGTGAGTGTGCAGCTGGGTACACGGCCATACTTGTGAGTGAGCTGCACACTAGAGTGTGCGGCCATACAGGGTGTGTGTGCGGCCGTACACTCCTTGCTTGAATTCCATGTGACGATTTTGTGGCCTTACTCTCACTTTGGAGGGCATCATGACTGTGTGTGGCCACCTGATGAAGGTGTGCGGCCGCACTCCTTCATTAGATGAAGAACATGAAGAACATTATGAGTTTGAGGCTTGGATTCAAGTGTTTTACCTCTATAACTGTAACACCCCGAGATTCAGGTGCATATCTTTCATCCTTGATCTTTATTGAATTGTCATGTTTGGTCCTTGAGTGGAGGATGTGTAGCAAGTGAGTACGCTAGGCGTACCAGAGGGGTACGTTGTGCGTACTCATGTGCTTAATTTGGACGCGGAGTCGCCAAGGTATGCTGGGCGTACCTAGAGTTACGTCGGGCGTACCCGACCTAGGTGCAAAAACCCTAATCCTCATTGTGCACTATTTAAAGGGTGTTATGGCTCATTCCTTAGCGTCCATATCAGTGAGTGAAACCCTAAAAGAGAGCCGCATCATTCTTAGTGTGTGAGAGTGTTGATTTGAGCTTGTTGGTGCTTTAGTGGCTTGGTGAAGAAGGAGGAAAGGAGGTCTTGGAGGCTAAAGCTTGAGGTGCCATTTTGGATCTGAGATCTATAGAGGAAAGAGCTACTCTTGGAGGTATAAAGTTTAAAATTTCCTCTTCTTTTGGTTGTTGTTGTATGTGTCCTTTTTAGGGCTAAAAACCCCAAAGGTGGAGACTTTATGAGTGTAAAGTGCTCCATGGTCCGAGATATGTCCCTTTTCAGTGTTATTAGTGATGTAGAGCCATAAAGTTCCCATCTTGGATATTACTTTGGAGTCATGCATGTGTTTTAAGCCTTCTAGAGTTGAAGGTTGGCTCATTTTGGAATTTAGTGACTTGTTCAGCCATGCAAAGGCTTAAAGTCATCAACTTTATGGATTAAGGGGCCTAGAAGGGGTCAGATCTAAAATATGGACGTAGGTCTTAACTGTTTAAGACCTCAAGAGCAAGAGGGCTGAAGCAGGGGAGTACATCGGGCGTAATCCCTAGTACGTGTCGTGTACTGGGTGGCGCTCCCCCTTTCTGTGGTGCAACCGGGTACGCCCAGCGTACACATCTGGTACGCGCAGCGTAACCCGGAGAGTTGACTTTTGGTTGACTTTTAGGTATGGTCTAATGTGGGGCCTTTGAGCTATGAGAGGGGTAAAATGGTCTTTGACCCTTCTGAGAGTGTCATAAGAGAGCATAGTCTAGCCTTGAGAGTTATATTAAATAGAGTGTTATTTTCATATGATTAGGTGGAGGCTAAGCCAGCGTTTACCGATTCAGAGATTTACCGAGATACCCGAGGTGAGTCTTCTCACTATACTTTACCTAGTGTGGTTACAGAGTTAAGAGACAGAGTATTATAGAGTTATATGCCAGTGTGATTGCATGTTATTATGTGTTATGATTTATTGTGTTATGTGATATGCATGATTCAGAGTTACAGAGTTGGGACTTTCGGGTCCCTAGAGTTAGGGCCAGAGGGCCCACAGAGAGCTGGGGCTGGAGGGCCCCACTGAGACACATTGACCAGAGGGTCAACAGAGTTACAGCCTCGAGTGGCTATTATGTGATTATTGTGGTATTTTGGGGAACTCACTAAGCTTATGCTTACAGTGTTTAGTGTTATGTGTTTCAGGTACCAGTGATGACCGCGGGAAGGTGCCGACTTGATTCGTACACACATATGAGATTGGATGTATTTTGATCTTGGGAGACATTTGTGAATTAAAAACATGATGTTATGAGATTTTATGAATGAATGGTTTTGTTTAAAATGTGTTTTTTCAAATGTGAAAAATTGGTTTAAATTTTACGGCATTACAAGTTGGTATCAGAGCCTAGGTTTGAGGGATTCGGGTGCACCTTCGGGCGTATCTGAACTCAAACCGAGGATTTGAGAAAAATTTTACAAAACAAGTTTTCAAAAGAAGAACTTGTGAGACAAAAAAAGCAGAGTCGTGTGTACGAACAGCCAGCGCCCGAACGGTGATTTCCCAAAATACCATTATTATAAGTGTTATGAGATATGATGTGCTATGTTATATGATGAGCTATGATATGCATGCTAGAGTAGACTAGGTATTCTTATTAGGACTAGAGTGTCCTGATATGTGATGCCTGAGTCTAGGAGTCTTGCTGCTATGAATATTTCAGAGTGATTTGGTAGCAGCGAGGAGATTGTGAGAGATCTGTTTGCGAGTATCATATGATTAGAGTGAGTAGAGTGCTTGGGATTTGGGACTCTGAGAGGAGGACTTGGGGTGGATGCTGATGCAGTGTGGACGGTAGTATTGGGCCCGTACTACTGAAGACACCGGGTCAGTTCACAGTCCAAGTAAGAATCTTTGGAGTACCAAGGAACAAGTAGGATGGAGTACTCGAGTGTGAGTATACTTGAGTGAGTCCCTGATATTATTCTTATGTTGTATTTCAGAGAGAGAGATCATGGTTGGGACTCGCCAAGCATCAGGGACCAATGATACGAGGGATGAGGAGATCCGTAGGATCATCCAGGAGGAGGTGGCTGCGGCCATCAGGGCAGAGATACTAGAGATGTTCGGGTCTATCAAGACCACGTTGATAGAGACATTTGATGAGAAGTACGCTGCTCTTTCTAAGGTTGTTGTTGCTGAAGCCACTGCAGCTATAGCTGCGACGAGGCCGCAGGGTGGTGATGCGTTGCTGTTCCGAGAGTTCAGCAACACAAAACCACCTGGAGTTTGACGGGACGCAGGACCCGATTCCGGCGATGAGATGGATTTCAGACATAGAGGGGTGTTTCTTCACTTGCTCATCTCCAGAGCATTTGAGAGTCTGGTTCGTGTTGAACCAGCTTCGCTTAGGAGCGAAAGACTGGTGGAAATTTGTGATGGCGCACTACACGCCAGCTGAGCTTGCAGCAGTCACCTGGGAGAGGTTCACTGCTATGTTCCGAGATGAGTACCTACCCCAGGTGGAGAGGGAGTGTTTGGCCCAGGAGTTTCTGACCCTCAAGCAGGGTACTGAGTCTGTTACAGTGATCACGAGGATGTTTCATGAGCGGGTGATGTTTTGAACAGGCACGTATGAGTAAATATTTAAGCATTTTGAGGAGGGACATACGTGAGTTCATGGCAAACTCGACATACCATACATTTGCCGCGCTTCAGGCAAATGCCCGAAAGAGGGAGATAGAGTTAGAGACTCAGGCTAGGGAGGAGGCTGAGTCTCAGGGGAGGGATCGACGACCGGTGCAGTCTCAGCCGGTAGCTAAGCGGGCCAAGCCCACCGATTCGAGATCAGGGAGCCAGAGGGGCAGCACTTGTGGCAAGTGCGGCAAGAGCCACGACGGAGTGTGCAGAGCAGAGTCTTGCTACAAATATGGCAAGGAGGGGCATATGGCCAAGGACTGCCCCAAGGAGTTTGCAGTATGCTTTCACTGCAACCAGACCGGACACCGGAAGGCAGAGTGTCCACAGTTGCGGGGATCAGCATAGGGAGCACCTCAGGGATCTGCCCCTGCTGCCATCAGAGCTACCGAGAGTCGGCCAGTGAAGGTCGAGGCGCCGAGGGCATGAGGGAGAGCCTTTCAGTTGAACGCGGAGGAGGTCCGCGCAGCGCCCATTGTCGTGGCTGGTATGTATTCTTTCGTGTATTTATTTTGATGTTGAGATATTGTGCTTATATTATGTTATGCGTAGGTACTTTTCTTGTGAATTATGTACCTGCCTTGGTGTTATTTGACTCGGGTGCGAGTCGTTCTTTTGTATCTTTGGCTTTTAGTCAGCATATCAGTGTTAGTCGTGAGGCATTGATTCGGCCTCTGAGAGTTTCCATAGCTGACGAGAGGGTGATATATGCCACATAGGTAATCCGAGGGTGTGTATTCTAGATTTTCGGTGTTGAGTTCCCGATTGATTTGGTTCCTATTGCGATGGGTGATGTATGTGTCATTGTGGGCATGGACTGGTTGAGCCGATTCGGTGCGGTTATCGACTGCAAGCGACAGTTGGTGACCATACGAGACCCTAGTGGGGGAGTTCTTACGATATACAGCGAGGGTACACGTTCTGGGTCAGTGTTTTGTTCGGCCGCTAGAGTGAGGCAGTGTCTAGAGCAGGGCTGTAAGGGCTTTGTGGCGTATGTGATGGATACGCGGGTTGATTCAGAGAGACCGAGGTCAGTTGAGGAGGTTCCGATAGTGCGTGAGTTCACGGACGTATTTCCAAAGGAGTTGTCGGGTGTGCCTCCCGTGAGGCAAGTGGATTTTAGTATCGATTTGGTTCCGGGGGCCGCGCCTATTGCCAAGGTGCCCTATCGTTTTGCACCTCCAGAGATGCAAGAGCTATCCTCGCAGCTTCAGGAGCTGTTGGGAAAGGGATTTATTCGGCCGAGCAGCTCGCTGTGGGGGGCGCCTATCCTTTTTGTCAAGAAGAAGGATGGTTCACACCGGATGTGCATTGATTACCGGGAGTTGAACAAGCTGACGGTTAAGAACCGTTACCCGTTGCCGAGGATCGATGATTTGTTCGATCAGTTGCAGGGAGCATCTTGGTTCTCCAAGATCGATTTGAGGTCGGGGTATCATCAGGTAAGGGTGCAAGATGAGGATATTCAGAAGACAACATTCAGGACTCGTTATGCGCATTATGAGTTTGTGGTGATGCCTTTCGGACTCACCAATGCCCCGGCAGTGTTCATGGATCTCATGAACAGAGTCTGCAGGCCGATGTTGGATCGATCGATGATCATGTTCATCGACGATATTTTGGTGTATTCGAGATCCTGAGAGCAGCATGAGGAGCATTTGAGGGTGATCCTCGGAGTACTGAGATCGGAGAGGCTTTACGCCAAATTCTCCAAGTGTGATTTCTGGTTGCGAGAGGTCCAGTTCCTAGGGCACCTCGTTAACTAGAAGGGGATATTGGTCGACCCGGCCAAAATGGAGGCAGTGATGAGTTGGGAGGTGCCGAGGTCACCATCCGAGATCAGGAGTTTCTTGGGGTTGGCAGGCTATTATCAGAGATTTATCAGGGATTTCTCCAAGATCGCCGTGCCACTCACCAGGTTAACCCATAAGGGTGTTGCTTTTTCATGGGGACCAGAGCAGAAGACCTCCTTTGAGACGCTTCGCCAGAGGTTATGTGCAGCCCTAGTGTTAGCCCTCCCAGAGGGGATGGAGGACTTTGTGGTGTATTATGATGCGTCGATTTTGGTGTTGGGAGCGGTGCTGATGCAGAGAGGGCATGTGATAGCATACGCATCGAGGCAGCTGAAGCCTCATGAGACGAGGTATCCCACCCACGATCTTGATTTGGGGGTAGTGGTGTTCGCCCTCAAGATTTGGCGTCACTATCTGTACAGGGTTTGGTGTACGATATACACGGACCACAAGAGCCTGAAGTATTTGATGAATCAGCCCAACCTAAACATGCGACAGAGGAGGTGGTTGGACGTGGTCAAGGATTATGATTGTGAGATCCTGTACCACCCGGGCAAGGCTAATGTTGTTGCCGATGCACTGAGCCGCAGGGCGGAGAGCACCCCGTTGCGAGATGTATGTTTTAGATTGACCGTGATAGCTCTAGTGTTGGACGCCATTCATGGGGCACAGGCTGAGGCTGTGCAGCCTGAGATGCAGAAGAAAGAGCGAGTTGTTGGGTTGGTATCGGAGTTCGTTACCGATGTTCGGGGGCTTATGACATTTCAGGGGCGTATCTGGGTACCGTTTGTGGGAGGGACGCGTACCATTTTGATGGAGGAGGCTCATCGGTCGAAGTTCTCGATCCATCCTGGAGCCACTAAGATGTATTTAGACATAAAGAGGGAGTATTGGTGGCCATGTATGAAGAGGGATGTCGCGTGGTTTGTTGAGAGGTGCTTAACCTGCCGTAGGGTTAAGGCCGAGCACCAGAGACTGCATCGTAAGTTGCAGTCGTTGGAGGTTCCCGAATGGAAGTGGGAATAGATTACCATGGATTTTATCACCGAATTGCCAAGGACTGCTAGGGGAGTCGATGTAATTTGGGTGATTGTGGATAGGTTGACAAAGAGCGCCTACTTCCTTGCTATTAGTGAGAGCTCATCCGCAGAGAAGTTGGCAGAGATGTACGTGAGGGAAGTGGTATCACGACATGGAGTGCCGATCTCGATTGTTTAAGACCGAGATGTGCGTTTCACTTCCAGATTCTGGAAGACGTTTCATGAGGAGTTGGGTACTAGGCTGCACTTTAGTACTGCATATCACCCCCAGACTGACGGACAGAGTGAGCGGACGACTCAGACGCTCGAGGATATGCTCCAGGCTTGTGTGTTGGATTTCGGGGGGAGTTAGGACACGTATTTGCCCTTGGCAGAGTTTTCCTACAACAACAGCCATCATTCGTGTAACAGCGTAAATTTCAAAACAATTTTTTGCATTTTATAAAAAAGCAAATCATTTATTATTCATGAAAACATTAATGTTTTTAACTCAATCCATGCTACATAAAATTCCCAAGATCTGATAAATTAAAATCCCGTGTGTGTGTACTGATCAAGTTGGCGCCTTCCCACGGTCATCACTAGTACCTGAAACAAATAACACCAACACTGTAAGCACAAAGCTTAGTGAGTTCCCCAACATACCACACATAACACATATTAGCCACTCGAGGCTATAACTCTGTGGGTCCGTGGACCCTACTCTGTGAACCCTCTGGTTCTATCTCTGTGAACCTTCCGGTTCCAACTCTATAAACATGCACAGCATAAATCATATAGAAATAATGCAGTACAACACATCACATACATAGCATACAAATACTCTGTCACATAACTCTGGTTACCTACTCAAGGTAAAGTATAGTGAGAAGACTCACCTCGCGTATCTCGCTAACTCGCAAATCGTAGAAATCACTCGCGCTCTTCGTCAACCTGTCCACAACCACCCAAATTGCATCAACTCCCCTGGCAGTCCTTGGCAATTTGGTGATAAAATCCATGGTGATCTGTTCCCACTTCCATTCGGGAACCTCCAACGGCTACAACTTACCATGCGGTCTCTGGTGCTCGGCCTTAACCCTACGGCAGGTCAAGCACGTCTCAACAAACCACGCAACATCCCTCTTCATACAGGGCCACCAATACTCTTTCCCCAGGTCCAAAAACATCTTAGTGGCCCCGGATGGATCGAAAATTTCGACCGATGAGCCTCCTCCATCAAAATGGTACGCGTTCCTCCCACAAACGGCACCCAGATACGCCCCTGGAATGTCATAAGCCCCCGACCATCGGTAACGAACTCTAAAATCAATCCAACAACTCGCTCTTTCTTCTGCGTCTCGGGTTGCACAGCCTCGGCCTGTGCCCCACGAATGGCGTCCAACACTGGAGCTATCACGGTCAATCTCAAACATACATCCCGTAGTGGGGTGCTCTCCGCCTTGCGGCTCAGTGCATCGACTACCACATTAGCCTTGCCTGGGTGGTACAGGATCTCACAATCATAATCCTTGACCACATCCAACCACCTTCTCTGACACATATTTAGGTTGGGCTGATCCATCAAATACTTCAAACTCTTATGGTCCGTGTATATCGTACACCAAACCCCATATAAGTAGTGACGCCAAATCTTAAGGGCGAACACCACTGCCCCCAACTCTAGATCATGGGTGGTATTTCTCGTCTCATGAGGCTTCAGTTTCCTCGATGCATATGCTATCACATGCCCTCTCTGCATCAGCACCGCTCCCAACCCCAAAATCGATGCATCATAGTATACCACAAAGTCCTCCATCCCTTTCGGGAGGGCTAACACCGGGGCTTCGCATAACCTTTGGCGAAGTGTCTCAAAGGAGGCATGCTGCTCGGGGCCCCATGAAAAAGCAATACCCTTCCGGGTCAACCTGGTGAGCGGCACCGCGATCTTGGAGAAGTCCCTGATAAATCTCTGATAATAACCTGCCAACCCTAGGAAACTCCTGATCTCGGAGGGTGACCTCGGCACCTCCCAACTCATCACCGCCTCAACTTTGGCCGGGTCGACCAATATCCCTTTCTGGTTAACGAGATGACCCAGGAACTGGACCTCTCGCAACCAGAAATCACACTTGGAGAACTTGGCATAAAGTCTCTCCGACCTCAGAACTCCGAGGATCTCCCTCAAATGCTCCGCATGCTGCTCTCTAGATCTCGAATATACCAAAATATCATCGATTAATACAATCACTGACCGATCCAGCATCGGCCTACACACTCGGTTCATGAGATCCACGAACACTGTCGGGGCATTGGTGAGCCCGAAAGGCATCACCACAAACTCATAATGCCCATAACGCGTCCTGAAAGTTGTCTTCTGGATGTCCTCATCTCGCACCCTCACCTAATGATATCCAGACCTCAAATCGATCTTGGAAAACCAAGATGCTCCCTGTAACTGATCGAACAAATCGTCGATCCTCGGCAACGGGTAACGGTTCTCGACCGTCAGCTTGTTCAACTCTCGGTAATCAATGCACATCCGGTGTGAACCATCCTTCTTCTTGATAAACAGAATAGGCGCTCCCCACGGCGAGCTGCTTGTCCGAATAGACCCCTTCCCCAGCAGCTCCTGAAGCTGCGAGGATAACTCTTGCATCTCTGGAGGTGCAAGGCGATAAGGCACTTTAGCGATAGTCGCGGCCCCCAGAACCAAATCGATACTGAACTCTACTTGCCTCACAGGAGGCACACCCGGCAACTCCTCAGGAAATACATCCGGGAACTCATGCACTACTGGAACCTCCTCAACTGACCTCGGTCTCTCGGAATCCACCCGCGTATCCATCACATACGCCACAAAACCCTTACAGCCCTGCTGTAGACACTGCCTCGCCCTAGCGGCCGAACAAAACGCTGATCCAGAACGTGTACCCTCGCTGTATACTGTAAGAACTCCCCCACTAGGGTCTCGTATGGTCACCAGCTATCGCTCGCAGTCGATAACCGCACCGAATCGGCTCAACCAGTCCATGCCCACAATGACACAGACATCACCCATTGATATGGGAATCAAATCAATCGGGAACTCAAACCCGAAAATCTCTAACACGCATCCCCGGAGAACCTCCGTGGCATATATCACCTTCTCGTCAGCTATGGAAACTCTCAGAGGCCGACTCAATGCCTCACGACTAACACTGATATGCTGACTAAAGGCCAAAGACACAAAAGACCGACTCGCACCCGAGTCAAATAATACTAAAGCAGGTACAGAGTTCACAAGGAAAGTACATACACATAACATAATATAAGCATAATATCTCAACATCAAAATATATACACGAAAGAATACATACCAGCCACGACATCGGGCGCAGCGCGGACCTCCTCCGTGGTCAACTGAAAGGCCCTCCCTCGTGCCCTCGGCGCCACGGCCTTCACTGGCCGACTCTCAGTAGCTCTGATGGCGGCAGGGGCAGATCCCTGAGGTGCTCCCTGAGATGATCCTCGCAATTGCGGACACTCTGCCTTCCGGTGTCCGGTTTGGTTGCAGTAGAAGCACACTGCAAACCCCCTGGGGCAATCCTTGGCCATATGCGCCTCCTTGCCACACTTGTAGCAAGATCCTGCTCTGTAGACTCCCTCATGACCCTTGCCGCACTTCCCACAAGTGCGGCCCTTCTGGCTCCCTGGTTTGGGATCAGCGGGCTTGGCCCGCTTGGCTGCTGGCTGAGACTGCGCCGGTCGCTGATCCCTCCCCTGAGACTCCGCCTCCTCCCTGGCCTGAGTCTCTAGCTCAATCTCCCTCTTCCGAGCATTTTCCTGAAGCTCGGCAAATGTCCGGTACGAGGAGTTCGCCACGAACTCCCGAATGTCTCGCCTCAAGATACTCAGATATCGGCTCATACGTGCCTGCTCCGTAGACACGTGCTCAGGGCAGAACATCACCCTCTCATGGAACATCCTGGTAATCACCGTAACAGACTCAGTACCCTGCTTGAGGATCAGAAACTTCTGGGCCAAACGCTCCCTCTCCACCTGGGGAACGTACTCATCTTAGCAGGCATAAAGTGCGCCGTCACAAACTTCCACCAGTCCTTCACTCCCAAGCGAAGCTGGTTCAGCGCGAACCGTACTCTCAAATGCTCAGGAGATGAGCAAGTGAAGAAACACCCCTCTATATCAGAAATCCATCTCATAGCTTCCACCGGGTCCTGGGTCCCATCAAACTCCGGCGGTTTTGTGTTGCTGAACTCCCGGAACAGCAACGCATCACCACCTTGCGGCCTTGCGGCAGCAATAGCTGCGGTGGCCGCTGCAACAACTGCCTCAGAAAGAGCGGCATAACGTTCATCGAAGGTCTCAATCAGCGTGGTCTTAATAGACCCGAACATCTCTAGTATCTCTGCCCTGATGGCTGCAGCCACCTCCTCATGGATGATCCGTCGGATCTCCTCATCACTGCTCCCACTGCTCTCAGGCATAAGACGTGTCCTCCCCATGATCTACCTCTGAAATACAACATACGATAAATTAGAATCCATTCGAGCATACTCACACTCGACAACTCATTCCTCCTTGATCCTTGGTATTCCAAAGATTCGTACTTGGGCTGTACTCCGCCTCAATGCTTTCAGTAGTACGGGCCCAATACTACTGTCCGCACCGTATCAGAATACACCCCAAACCCTCCTCTTTGGATCCCAATTTCCAAGTACTCTATCATGCATAAACCACTCTCTAATAGATCTCTCATAAGCCCCTCGCTGCTACCTACTCACTCTCAAGCATCTCATAGCAGCTCACCTCTTCCTAGGCTAAGGCATCACAAATCAGGCCACTCTAGTCCTATTAGGAGTACCTAGCCTACTCTAGCATGAGAATACATCATATCAATATCAATATCACATAACATGAGGGTACTTTGGGAAATCACCGTTCGGGCGCGGACCGATCGTACACACAACTCTGCTCTGCGTTTTTCCAAAAATCTTTTACTCTTTTTGAAAATACCTCTCAAACCTCAGTTTGAGTTCAAATACGCCCGAAGGTGTACTCGAATCCCTCAAACCAAGTCTCTCATACCAACTTGTAACAACGTAAATTTCAAAAAAAAAATTCGCATTTTATAAAAACACAAATCATTTATTATTCATGAAAACATTAATGTTTTTAACTCAATCCATGCTACATAAAATTCCCAAGATCTGATAACATAAAATCCCGTGTGTGTGTACTGATCAAGCCGGCGCCTTCCTACGGTCATCACTAGTACCTGAAACAAATAACACCAACATTGTAAGCACAAAGCTTAGTGAGTTCACCAAAATACCACACATAACACATATTAGCCACTTGAGGCTATAACACTGTGGGTCCGTGGACCCTACTCTGTGAACCCTCTGGTTCTAACTCTGTGAACCTTCCGGTTCCAACTCTATAAACATGCAAAGCATAAATCACATAGAAATAATGCAGTACAACACATAACATACATAGCGTACAAATACTCTGTCACATAACTCTGGTTACCTACTCAAGGTAAAGTATAATAAGAAGACTCACCTCGTGTATCTCGCTAACTCGCAAATCCCGGAAATCACTCGCGCTCGATTCCCCGAGCTATAATCCTCCTATAACACAATATATCTCTAATTAACACTTTCACAACTAAGGCTGACTACCCCTATCAAGTCAACACTGGTCAACTCTGGTCAACGGTCAACTTTGACCGGACTCGGCGAGTGCACTAGAGCGACTCGGCAAGTCTATACGTGTTCACTGACTCCCTAGGATCCTCTCTTGACACGTCGAGTATTTCCCTAACTCGACGAGTTCCACCTGGCATGAATCGTGGGGCCACCATGACTTAACTCGCCGAGTCTCAAGAACAACTCGGCGAGTTCAGGCTCGACTCGGCCCCCATAATGACTCTCCCTGACTCACTGGGTCAACCCCCAACCCGGCGAGTCCACTCGCTGAACACTTTACGTGAAACCCCGACCCTACTCGCCGAGTCTCAAGAACAACTCGGCAAGTTCATTCCATGCACAAACTCTATTGACCTTCTGAGGTCAGATCTGCTTTCCCAAACCATAGATCTAGCCTCCCCAAGCATGAATGTCACGTAAAGTTTGGAACTTGATGCTTGCATAAGCCTCACAAGGCATCAAAAGATGAGTTGGTCCCAAAAATGACCACCTAGGTCTAATAACTCCATAATATCCCAAAAAGCCCCAAGGGTTAAGGTCTCTGGACCTCTTTGAGTCCAGATCCAAGGCACAAACTCAAAGAGGGACCAATTGCTTCACATAATCATTCCTCAAAGGGGTTATAAAACCCTAACTCTAAAGATCAACCCTAAAGCTGAAGGAGATTCGAACCATTACCTCAAAATGAAGCCTCTGGACTTTGGATCTGCTAGAATCTCACCTCCTCCTTGCTCTTGCAACCTTCTTCTTGCTAAACAAGGAATACAAAGTCCCAAAAGTGACTTCTTCTCTCCCAAAACGAATTAGCTCTCTTAGGGTTCTCTCAAGGGACTGGTAGCCACAATGGGAGGCTATAAGTGCCCTTAAATAGGCTCCAAACCCGGGGATTTAGGGTTTCATTAAACAGCATGGACTCGCCGAGTCCATTCCTTGGACTCGCCGAGTCCGGACGTGAACCTGGGCTCAATACCGCGATCATACTTGGCGAGTTTGAGCTCCAACTCGCCGAGTCCCCTCACAAAACACCAAAATTATATGAATAAATAATACCTGGGAATCCAGGCTGTTACAATTCGAGCATTGGTATGTCACCCTTTGAGTTGTTGTATGGGAGGAGGTGTCGGACTCCCATTTGCTGGGGTGAGGTCGGGCAACGTGTTATGGGTAGTACAGAGATTGTGCTGCAGACGGCTGAGTAGATACAGCAGGTCAGGCAGAGGTTATTGACCGCTCAGAGTCATCATAAGAGTTATGCGGACAGGTGTCGGTCCGAGCTCGAGTTCCAGGTCGGCGACTTTGTACTCCTGAAGGTCTCTCCTTGGAAAGGAGTGATCCGATTCAGGAAGAGGGGCAAGTTGGGGCCCCGTTATATCGGTCCTTTTCGGGTGATTGCAAGGGTAGGCAGGGTAGCCTACCGGTTGGAGCTACCTGCAGAGTTAGGTCAAATCCATGACACTTTCCACGTGTCGCAATTGCGGAAGTGTATAGCCGATGAGTCGGCAGTGGTACCATTGGAGGATATTCAGGTGGATGCGAGCCTGAATTATGCTGAAAGACCGGTGGCAATCAGAGATCGGAAGATCAAGGTTTTGAGGAACAAGGAGGTACCTTTGGTTTTGGTTCAGTGGCAGCATCGGAAGGGACCCGATGATGACTTGGGAGTCAGAGTCGGGGATGCGAGGGTAGCATCCAGAGTTGTTCGAGGAATGAGACTTCGAGGGAGAAGTCTAGTTCTAATGGCGGAGAATTGTAACACCCCGAGATTCAGGTGCATATCTTTCATCCTTGTTCTTTATTGAATTGTCATGTTTGGTCCTTGAGTGGAGGATGTGTAGCAAGTGAGTACGCTGGGCGTACCAGAGGGGTATGATGCGCGTACTCACGCGCTTAATTTGGACGCGGAGTCGTCAAGGTACGCTGGGTGTACCTAGAGTTACGCCGGGCGTACCCGGCCAAGGTGCAAAAACCCTAATCCTCATTGTGCACTATTTAAAGGGTGTTATGGCTCATTCCTTAGCCTCCATATCAGTGAGTGAAACCCTGAAAGAGAGCCCCATCATTCTTAGTGTGTGAGAGTGTTGATTTGAGCTTGTTGGTGCTTTAGTGGCTTGGTGAAGAAGGAGGAAAGGAGATCTTGGAGGCTAAAGCTTGAGGTGCCATTTTGGAACTGAGATCTACAGAGGGAAGAGCTACTCTTGGAGGTATAAAGTTCAAAATTTCCTCTTCTTTTGGTTGTTGTTGTATGTGTCCTTTTTAGGGCTAAAAACCCCAAAGGTGGAGACTTTATGAGTGTAAAGTGCTCCATGGTCCGAGATATGTCCCTTTTCAGTGTTATTAGTGATGTAGAGCCATAAAGTTCTCATCTTGGATGTTACTTTGGATTCATGCATGTGTTTTAAGCCTTTTAGAGTTGAAGGTTGGATCATTTTGGGAGTTAGTGACTTGTTCAGCCATGCAAAGGCTTAAAGTCATCAACTTTATGGATTAAGGGGCCTAGAAGGGGTCAGATCTAAAATATGGACGTAGGTCTTAACTGTTTAAGACCTCAAGAGCAAGAGGGCTGAAGCAGGGGAGTACATCGGGCGTAATCCCTAGTACGTGTCGTGTACTGGGTGGCGCTCCCCCTTTCTGTGGTGCAACCGGGTACGCCCAGCGTACACATCTGGTACGCGCAGCGTAACCCGGAGAGTTGACTTTTGGTTGACTTTTAGGTATGGTCTAATGTGGGGCCTTTGAGCTATGAGAGGGGTAAAATGGTCTTTGACCCTTCTGAGAGTGTCATAAGAGAGCATAGTCTAGCCTTGAGAGTTATATTAAATAGAGTGTTATTTTCATATGATTAGGTGGAGGCTAAGCCAGCGTTTACCGATTCAGAGATTTACCGAGATACCCGAGGTGAGTCTTCTCACTATACTTTACCTAGTGTGGTTACAGAGTTAAGAGACAGAGTATTATAGAGTTATATGCCAGTGTGATTGCATGTTATTATGTGTTGTGATTCATTGTGTTATGTGATATGCATGATTCAGAGTTACAGAGTTGGGACTTTCGGGTCCCTAGAGTTAGGGCCAGAGGGCCCACAGAGAGTTGGGGCTGCAGGGCCCCACTGAGACACATTGACCAGAGGGTCGAAAGAGTTACAACCTCGAGTGGCTATTATGTGATTATTGTGGTATTTTAGGGAACTCACTAAGCTTATGCTTACAGTGTTCAGTGTTATGTGTTTCAGGTACCAGTGATGACCACGGGAAGGCGCCGGCTTGATTCGTACACAAATATGGGATTGGATGTATTTTGATCTTGGGAGACATTTGTGAATTAAAAACATGATGTTATGAGATTTTATGAATGAATGGTTTTATTTAAAATGTGTTTTTCAAATGTGAAAAATTGGTTTAAATTTTACGACGTTACAATAACAAGCTAAATGATGGTGTTCTTCACGTTTTGGGAGCCTTCTATGTGTTCTTGGGTGGTTTTTCTAGAAAGAGAAAGTATAGAGAGAGAAAGGATGCAGCCAAAAGTGAATGGAAGGGAATCCTCCACTTTATATAGGGTTGAGTGTGAGGCTGGAGAGGTTTGCGGCTGGCTTGGCCGCACACACTAGTGTGCGGCCGCACACACTTCTCTTTGTGTGTGTGGTTGGATTTTCTGATGCAACACCCATCCTAGTCCTTCCTAAGGTCCATATCTATGATATATTAAGCCTAAAACACTAGTGCGGACTCAATATACTACTAAAAGATGCTAAATTCAAGTGAAATATAGATATATGGATCAATTGCTTAGTGTAAAAGTGTCAAGTTGTCACATCCACCCCCCGTTAGGAGAATTTCGTCCCGAAATTATAGTTCAAGCATCCAAGTTATTACATATTAACTAAGCTAAAAGATGAGGATATTTATGTTTCATTTGATCTTCACGCTCCCAAGTGAACTCCGGTCCTCCCTTGGCATTCCAGCGAACTTTTACAATTGGGATGCGACTTTGCTTCGTTCGCTTGACTCTCGATCCATAATTTGCACAGGTTCTTCCACAAAGTTGAGACTCTCGTTGATTTCGATCTCGTCGAGTGGAATTACAAGAGTCTCGTTGGATAGGCACTTTTTCAAGTTCGATACGTGGAAGGTAGGATGTATGTTACTAAGCTCGTGGGGTAGGTTGAGTTTGTAAGTTACGGGACCTATTCTGGCGAGAATCTCGAAAGGCCCTATGTACCTTGGGTTCAGCTTTCCACGCTTTCCAAAGCGTATCTTGCCCTTCCAGGGTGAGACTTTCAAAAGGACTCGGTCTCCCACCCTGAATTCCAAAGGTTTTCTTCGTTTGTCTGCGTAGCTTGTCTGTCGATCCCTAGTGGCTTTTAATCGTTCGTGAATCTGTACAATCTTCTCGGTCGTTTCTCGAATGATCTCCGGACCCGTGAGGGTGCTATCAGGAACTCATTCTTTGGCTAACTAAGTGTCACCCACCTCAGCCCAGCATAAAGAGGATCTGCACTTCCGACCGTAGAGGGCTTCAAATGGAGCTGCCTTGATGCTTGTATGATAACTATAGTTGTAGGAAAACTCCACCAGAGGCAAGTCTGTATCCTATGATTTACCAAAGTCAATCACACAGGCTCGGAGCATATCCTCTAAGGTTTGGATCGTCCTCTCACTTTGTCCGTCAGTCAGCGGGTGATAGGCTGTACTCATGTCCAGCCTCGTCCCTAAGGCTTTTTGTAGTGATTGCCAAAATCTTGAAGTAAACCTACTATCTCTATCATAGATAATAGATACAGGGACACCATGCAATCGTACTATCTCCTTAATGTACGTTCTTGTGAGCTTCTCCATTTTGTCGGTTTCTTTGATGGGTAGGAAGTGCGCGGACTTGGTCAATCTGTCGACAATAACCCATATGGTATCCAACCCACCCGTTGTCTTGGGTAGTTTGGTTATGAAATCCATCGTGATCCGCTCCCACTTCCATTTCGGTATCTCCGGTTGTTGGAGGAGACATGATGGCTTTTGGTATTCAACCTTGACCTTTATGCAAGTAAGGCATTTACTCATGAAGGTAGCAATCTCTGCTTTCATGTTAGGCCACCAGTATAGCTTTTTGAGATCCAGATACATCTTATCTGAACCTGGGTGAACGGAGTACCGAGTGTTGTGTGCTTCCTTCATGACCAAGTCTCTGAAACCACCGTGGCGTGGGGTCCAGATTTGGTCCATAAGATAATAGGCTCCATCACCCTTGACCTCCAAGTTCTTATCCATTCCATGCAAGTATTCTCCCACCACATTTTTAGGCTTTAACGCATCGAGTTGAGCCTCCTTAATCTGTGCGGATAGGTGCGAATGGATAGTCATGGTTAATGACTTGACTCTTCGACCGGAATACTCTTTTCTACTTAGGGCGTCTGCTACTACATTGGCTTTCCACGGGTGATAACGAATCTCGCAGTCGTAATCATTTAGTAGCTTGACCAACCGTCGTTGTCTCATGTTGAGCTCCTTCTGGTTCAGTATGTGTTGGAGGCTTTTATGGTCAGTGTATATTATGCTCTTCGTTCCATACAAGTAATGTCTCCAGATCTTTAGAGCGAATACAACCGCCCCTAATTTGAGGTCATGAGTGGTGTAGTTAACCTCATGTATCTTCAGCTGTCTTGAGGCATAGGCGATGACCTTACCTCATTGCATCAAGACACAACCGAGCCCATGGTTCGATGCATCGCAGTATACCACAAAATCTTCTGTTCCTTCGGGAAGGGATAATACCGGTGCGGTGCATAGAGCTTGCTTCAGGGTCTGGAATGCCTTCTCCTGTTTCTCTTCCCAGTCGAATGTTACGCCTTTCTGTGTCAACGCGGTGAGAGGTTTCGCAATCCGAGAGAAGTTCTAAATGAATCTGCGGTAGTAGCCAGTGAGGCCTAGAAATTGACAAATTTATGTAGGCGTCTTCGGTGCTGACCATTTCTCAATAGCTTTAATCTTGGAGGGATCCACGTGGATTCCTTCTTCAGTAACCACGTGTCCTAAGAATTCAACTCTTCGGATCCAAAATTCGCACTTAGAGAATTTCGCGTATAACTTCTCCAATCGCAGGGTTTCTAGGACTCGTCATAGATGATTCCTGTGTTCTTCCTCGCTCCAAGAGTAGACGAGTATATCATCAATAAAGACGATAACGAACTGATCTAAGTATGGATGACACACCCTATTCATCAAGTCCATGAACACTGCAGGTGCGTTAGTCAGTCCAAAGGGCATCACTACGAACTCATAGTGCCCGTAACGAGTTCGGAATGCAGTCTTCGGCACATCCTCCTCAAGTACTCGTAACTGGTGATACCCGGACCTAAGATCAATCTTGGAGAAGTAACTCGCCCCTTGTAGTTGGTCGAATAAGTCGTCGATACAGGGAAGAGGGTAGCGATTTTTGACCGTGAGTTTGTTGATTTCCCTATAATCGATGCACATATGGAACGATCCGTCCTTCTTCTTCAAGAACAAGACCGGAGCTCCCCAGGGTGAGAAGCTCGGTCTTATAAAGCCCTTGTTGAGCAGCTCGTTAAGTTGACCGGATAGTTCTTACATCTTGGTCGGCGCTAAACGATAGGGCGACTTAGCTACGGGGGTAGCTCCTGGGACTAGGTCAATTCTAAACTCAACTTGACGTTTGGGAGGTAAACCTGGAAGGTCCTCCGGGAAGACGCCAGGGAAATCGCACACAACAGGAATGCCCTTTGGATCTTTCGCTTTCTATTTTGTGTCGATGATGTGTGCAAGGAAGGCGTGATATTCCTTACGCAAGTATTTCTGGGCTTGAATACTTGAGATGATATGAAGGCTCGTACCGGGTTTGTCTCCATAGATCAACAGAGTTTCGTGATTCGGTGGATTTAGGCGAATGGCTTTGTCGAAGCACAGGATATCGGTGCGATGAAGACTTAACCAGTCCATGCCAACAATGAATCGAAACTCTTTATCGAGACCGGTATGAGATCGATTGGGAATGAATGATCGTCTAACGTGAGGGTACAACCTACGTAAATTTCGTTAGAGCTTTCGGTCTTTCCGTTAGCCATTTCTACAACGAATGTTTCTGTTAGTGGTTATGGGGATGTTTAAGTAAGTGTTTAAAGCTTTGGTTTATGAAGCTTCTTTCTGCACCACTATCGAATAAGACACAGGCATAAGAGTTGTTGAGAAGAAACGTACCGGTGACTACTACGGGATCTACTACTGCTTCGTTGTGGCCAATAGCAAGTAGTCTTCCTGTTCCTCCCGCATTCCCAGCCTTCGGACAGTTTTTCTTGAAATGGCCCGCTTCACCGCAACCATAACAGGTCTGGGTCACTCCCGAACTGGGGACTTGCGAGATAGGTTTGGGTGGGGCCCTGCAAAACCGGCCAGTATGGCCCTTCCGACCGCAGTTGGCGCATTGCAATTCACGGCAGGGGCCGTTTTGGTGGAAGGGGCACTTGGGACACATGGGCAGGTTCCCAACATAAGCTTTTGCCGGTGCAGGGGTAATAGGAGTGGTGGCAACATGGACAACCACAATTTGTTGATCTTTGGAGGAGGTTTGAGTTTTCTTGCCCTTCTTCTTATCCTAATGCTTCCTCTTTTTTTCAATTGATTTGGGTGATGCAGTGGCAGTTGTAGTTGTTGTTGCTGGAGTAGAAGAAACCTCGTGATTGATAAAACTCTGGGCCAATTCCTTGGCGCTGTCAAAGGTCGTAAGGCGTGAGGCTAGAACGTTTCCTCGATACGGGGGGCATTAAACCCCAAATGTATCGTTCAATGTTCTTGCTCTCCGAAGGGATCATGTTGGGACACATGGCCGCCAAGTCGCAGAACTTGGATGTGTAAGTTGTTATGTCGATCCCTTCCATCTTGAGGTTCCAGAGTTCCTCCTCAAGTTTCTAAATTTCGCCCCTAGGGCAGTACTCCCCCCTCATGAGGTCTTTCAGTATGTCCCAGCCCATGGCGTTGGCTGTTACCAAAGAGAGTGCATTGACATGGCCGTTCCACCATGTCAGGGCCCTGTTAGTGAGGGTGGCAGTAGCGTACTTAATTTTGCTCTCCTCAGGGCATGAGCACATTTCAAATACAGCCTCAGTTCTTTTGAACCGCTGAGACAATGCTAGGATTCCTACGGTACCATCGAAGAAGGTAGGTTTGCAGTTCATGAAGTCCTTATAAGTACATCCCTACACTCTTTGATGGACTTCACCAAATCTAGAGTTGCCACCACTCGCATCACCATAGTTCATTTGAGCCATGGCTACTGTCACAGCTGCGGTCACAGCTGTTTGAAACAGCAATGGATCGAACTGCAGAGGAGGAGGTGGTGGAGGAGAGTTTTGAGTTGCTGGTCTGCCTCTGTTTGGACGCTTGCGATGAGGCATCTTTTACTGAAAGTTCATAGAAATAGTAGCAATAGTAAGAGTCTATTGCTAATATGATAAGAGTGTTTCATGGACTAAATCAACATAGTCCAAAGACTAGAAACAGAGTCATAGCAATAAAGTAGTTAACTGCCAATTTACTGGTATTAATGATGTAATACAAGTTCATGAAAAATGACCTAACAGTAGGTCTTACATCAAACCATAAGGAAAATGTTGGCAGTCTAGAGGCCTAATTATAGTACTTTCAAAGCTAGGAATGTTTATAGACAAGTGCTCTACTGAGCATAGAAAGGAAAGGCTAGTCCTTAAACAAAAGAATGAGATGATTAGGTGCCTTCTACGGGCGACGGGCACTCGTGGGGCGAACCCTCAGATCAGCTAGTTGATGCATAACTTCCTGAAGATGCCGTTCATGAGCTCTTTGACATGCTCGGAGTTCCCTAACCTCAGCTCGGGATGCAACTAGCTGTTACTGCAGAGCCTCATTGGTCCTCCTTGTTCTATCCATAGCTTCTTCAAGTTGACGGATGCGAACAGTGTTAAGATTCGAGTTGACATCTTCTTCTACAACTCAGCCAATGGCTGCTTGACCCTACTCGACATTCCTGGAGATCCTGCGGACCTTGATGGGCATAACTCGATCCGCTGATCATCCCTCACTTATGTTGTAGAAGCTTCGGTCTCCATTGTAAGGTAAAGGCTGGCCCTGCTCCTCGCTCCATTGGTTCAAGGTTATTGCCCACATGGGAGTGGGACCCTGATATGCCGGACGGGGGTTGGGGTTTGGGGCTTCAGGGGGTAGGTTGTTAACTTCTGGCTCGGAGCTGGAGCTGTCCGAGAAGCCTTCAGCATGATGATCATCCAAAGGGATCGGATGATCATCGTCTGACTCCTCATCGAGCCATCCTCCATTTCCCTGGTTTGGATAATACGGATCATCGGGATGGTGGAAGCCAGCCATGATATCTACGCGAGAAAGGGGGATAGAAAGGTTAATAGACATACTAATCTAGGATACTTATAAGGTGAATTGTTATTAGTCGACCCAATACTTGCGTAGTGCATACCAATTACATGCAATCGAAGCAAGATAGTCCTTCGAATAAGCAACCCTAACTTTAGATCCCCAATCAAGCAAGAACAGGAAATGAAGCAAAGGCCACAGATTCTGAGTCTATAGCGCCCTAGTCACATGTAACCATGGTGTATCCACTTAGCAACCATTGTCCTATCAGTAACGATCCTTTTAGTTATCACATATGTAGTTAGTGGTATACAGAATACTCCTATAGTATTCTTGTTCTAACGTTCTTGTGGTAGTGTTGGTAAGTTTTTAGACTTGTTGCAACACCACAATCACCCTTAGGCACATGCTAGTCACTCCTGGATGAATGTAGTTGATCAGGCTACATCCCCGCAGGTGTGACTATATGTCTCTAAGCTTAATTGTGTTGTTCAACAATCTTAATACTTTTGTTTTGTTCTAGTATGATACTGACCCTTTTGTAGTAGCGAGTGTATATATATACTTAATTAAATCCTTTAGTATTTAGAAGTATATATTCTTGGTCAGAGTGTTTTAGTCCCGAAGTGTTTATAGTTCATATATCTTTTATAGGTTGATATACTTGATTCACTATAAACAAGGCTCTGATACCAATCTGTCACACCCCAAAACCAATAACAGCGGAATACATTCTAGGGTGGAGGACGTCATGTACAGTATCATAACAATTGTATAATAGTAAAAACAAGAGACCACAACCATTTCATTTGCATAGTGAGTTTAATTACAAGCGTGTTCTGCAAAGTTTCAAGAGACACCAAAAGCATATCAAGAGTAAGAGATGGGTCTTGTATGCTCCATCTTCTCCAAAAGGCTGCACCTGCACCTGTCTATCTTTGACCTGAGAATACAAGTTATTTTGAAAATGAGTATCAGCATAAAGCTGGTGAGTTCATAAGAATTTAGTGTCTTTGTTGTAGAAAAGTATTTTCAAACTTATAGAGTAAAAACTGAAATTTATGTTTAAAAGTAGTAGAAACCCCTATAAAATCCTATATTTTCTAGAAAAGTACTTTGTAAGTTAAATCCTTTGAGTTGTGTGTAAGCATTATCATTGAAAACCTTTAGTTGTAAAAGTACAGTAATAAATCTCATGTGAGTAACATAGATGAAGAAAAGTTATGCCTGTTAACAATAGTAGTGGTGCAAACTTCCGTTAATAATAGATACATATTTGCTTCGGGATGTTAGCTTAGACCTTAGTCTTAGAGTATTAATTTGAATATAGGTGTAACCCTTCATGTGACCAATTTTATAGTAATAGAGAACCTGATGACCTTCCCGGTCATACGTAGTGTAGTGAAGTAGTGCCACCCCTGGGCCTGGTTGGCTCGGACTGTAGTTAACAGTCATGATGTAGTAGTGTCTGCCCCGTATAGATCTATACATGTAGTGTTGCCTTCCTTCCGGAATGCCCTGGTCACATGGTGTAAGCGCGGTAGAGTGTCTTATAGAGGAATAGTGTGTTACACTCTGGATTAGTGTATTCTCTTGTATTATAGTATAGTAGTCTTTTTGTATAGTTCGTTGAGTGTTCTCTTATACGTGTATTACTTGTAATAATAGCAGTTATAGTGAGTATAGTAGTAGTAGAGGTAACGAGCAGTAGTCTTAACTATACCTATTATAGTTAACTAGAGTGTATGATTTCATGCCTTTGAATAGCAAAGGTAGCGGGTAAGGTGAAGACTTCCATATCTATCACAAATATATATGATATATAACTAAGAAATCAACGACATCCGGATGGACAACAGATACCTAAGACCACATCAAACAAGAATAGGAAATAAGGCGAGCTATCGATCCTAAGTCCTTCAAGTCTTACTTATATAAATATATTACTGTAGATATATTTTAAAAGAAAAGAAAAGTAGTTTAAACATAGTTTTGAAAATAGTTTAACAACAATTTAAATCTTAAAAATGCATTTGATAGTCAACTAAAACAGTTTTATTGGTAAGCAGCTAAAAGTGTAGAAAATCCATTTTTGATGATAATTGGTAAATCACATATGATTTGATAATAAGAACTTGTAGAATTTTACTTGTATCCCCCCCCCCCCCAAAACATGTAAAAACATTTAAAAGGTTCATTAAGGGGTATGAACTCACCGTTTATTGTAGGGTTCGAGTATGTGATTCGTATGAGTGTCGAGTGTCAACGGATGCGCTGAACGTACGTAACCCCTATTAATTATATGGTGACACATATATAAGTTAGAGCTAAGGTGTTTCATGACTAAACATGATGGGAAATCTCTCCTGAGGGCTTGGAATCACTAAGACTAAGTGTCCCATTTTCTATATCCAATGATCTATGCATGTTTAAGGCCAAATATGAGTATTAGGGTGTGTGTATGGCCATAAAGGTGAGTGTGCGGTTGGGTACGCGGCCATACTTGTGAGTGAGACTGCACACTAGAGTGTGCGGCCGTACAGGGTGTGTGTGCGGCCGTACATTCCTTGCTTGAATTCCATGTGACGATTTTGTGGCCTTACTCTCACTTTGGATGGCATCATGAGTGTGTGCGGGCACCTGATGAAGGTGTGCGGCCGCACTCCTTCATAAGATGAAGAACATGAAGAACATTATGAGTTTGAGGCTTGGATTCAAGTATTTTACCTCTATAACAAGCTAAATGATGGTGTTCTTCACGTTTTGGGAGCCTTCTATGTCTTCTTGGGTGGTTTTTCTAGAAAGAGAAAGTATAGAGAGAGAAAGGATGCAGCCAAAAGTGAATGGAAGGGGGTCCTCCACTTTATATAGGTTTGAGTGTGAGGCTGGAGAGGTTTGCGGCTGGCTTGGCCGCACACACCTCTCTTGGTGTGTGTGGCTGGATTTTGTGATGCAACACCCATCCTAGTCCTTCCTAAGGTCCATATCTATGATATATTAAGCCTGAAACACTAGTGCGGACTCAATATACTACTAAAAGATGCTAAATTCAAGTGAAATATAGATATATGGATCGATTGCTTAGTGTAAAAGTGTCAAGTTGTCACAGAATACCCACATAAGAAAATAGCTATAGAATAACTACGAAATACCAACGACTTTAAATTTTTATTATTATTATTATTATTATTATTATTATTATTATTATTATTATTATTATTATTTCCATTATTATTATTATTCAATAGTCAAGTCTTAAAATTTTTTTGATCCTTTTGCTTTGAATATTTAAAAAAAAAATAAAAATCAAAATGATAGTACTATTAATAATAATAATTATAAACATAATGATAATATATAATAATCGTAACAAATATGTTTAACACACAAATAAATGAACAAACGAAAAAAAAAGTTTAACACATCAATAAGATAAAATAATATACATTTAATGTATGAATATTAAAAAATGATGATTATATACTCACATACATACATACACTTATATATATATATATATATATATATATATATATATGTATGTGTATGTATGTATATCTGTGCTTATATATATGTATGTGTATGTGTATGTATGTGTGTATGTGTGTATGTGTATCTATGCGTATACACGGTTTTATGTATATTTATATGATGTATAACTTTGTGAAAACAAAGCAATCAAAGTATAATGATGTTGTAAAAAAAATGAAACGAAAAAAAACGACATTACACCTTCAAAAACAGAAAATAAAAAAAATCGTAGGTAAATACCTACAGATTACCTACGTATAACCTTTATCCGTAGGTAATACGTAGGTATCTAACTACGGATTACTTATAATTTTTTTCTACTTTTCAAGGGTCTCATATCATTTTTATCGTTACATTTTTTTCACAACATCATTATACTTTGATTGTTTTGTTTTCACCAACTTATACATAACATAAACTTACATACACATGTATTGATCGTTATAACCCACTACTCATTTACAACTTTATTATTCTTTTTTTTATATAATATAAATGAAAGTTATTTTCTATACAAAAATACAAATAAATACACACATTTACATACAAACGATATGTACGTATTATGTTCAGTATATCACGTATTTGTTTAATGAGGTTAATTATGGCTCAAGAACAAACATAAATTCTAATGATTCACAATCTTTTACATACGTTTATATGATGTATAACTTTGTGAAAACAAAGCAATCAAAGTATAATGATGTTGTGAAAAAAACAAAACGAAAAAAACGATATTTGACCTTTGAAAATTAAAAAATATCGTAGGTAATCTGTAGGTAAATACCTACGGATTACCTACAGATTACCTTTATCTGTAGGCAATCCGTAGGTATTTACCTACAGATTACCTACGGTATTTTTTTAATTTTTCAATTTTCAAAGGTCAAATATAGTTTTTGTCGTTTTATTTTTTTTTCACAACTTAATTATACTTTGATGGCTTTGTTTTGACTGAGTTATACATAACATAAAGTTACATACAAACGTATGCACCATTAGAAACCATTAATCATTTAGAAGTTTTTTTTTTTTAAATCAAAGTGATTTTCTAAACATAAATAGAAATAAATACACACATTTACGTACACACCATATGTATGTATTATGTTTAATATATCGTGTATTTGTTTAATGATGTTAATTGTGGCTTAAGGACAAATATAGATAGCTTTTTGTTTATTATGTATATAGTAATGGTTTCTAATGATGCATACGTTTGTTTGTAAGTTTATGTTATGTATAAATTGGTTAAAACAAAGCAATCAAAGTATAATTAAGTTGTGAAAAAAAATGAAACGACAAAAACTATATTTGACCTTTGAAAATTGAAAAATTAAAAAAATACCGTAGGTAATCTGTAGGTAAATATCTACGAATTACCTTTATCCGTAGGTATTTACCTACCGATTACCTACAGTTTTATTTTATTTTTCTATTTTTCAAAGATCAAATGTCGTTTTTTTCTTTTTATTTTTTTCACAACTTAATTATACTTTGATTGCTTTGTTTTGACTGAGTTATACATAACATAAACTTACATACAAATATATGCACCATTAGAAACCATTAATCATTTAGATTTTTTTTTAATCAAAGTTATTTTCTAAACATAAATAGAAATAAATACACACATTTACATACACACCATATGTATGTATTATGTTTAATATATCATGTATTTGTTTAATGATGTTAATTGTGGCTTAAGGACAAACATAGATAGTTTTTTGTTTATTTTGTATATAGTAATGGTTTCTAATGATGCATACGTTTGTTTGTAAGTTTATGTTATGTATAAATTGGTTAAAACAAATCAATCAAAGTATAATTAAGTTGTGAAAAAAACGAAACGAAAAAAAACGATATTTGACCTTTGAAAATTGAAAAATAAAAAAAAATAGCGTAGGTAATATGTAGGTAAATACCTACGGATTACCTACAGATTACCTTTATCTGTAGGCAATCCGTAGGTATTTACCTACAGATTACCTACGGTTTTTTGTTTATTTTGCTATTTTTCAAGGATCAAATGTCGTTTTTTTGTGACAAAAAATCATCCTATTGAACCTGCAAATAACCATACAACCAATCAGATATTATAAAATGTGAATTTTTTAAGGTGTTTTTTTCATCCCGCTCGTACAAAATCAACAAACAATTAGTAGATGATTTTGTTAAATCCAAGAAAAAAAGTAAATAACTAAATAAAGTCGTTGAAGAGAAGAAAGAACAAAATATAGTATAATGTTTGTAGGTGTGTGAGAACCAGCCAGATATTATGATGGAGACTTGATTTTAGAGTGATAATGATTCATCGGTCACCTAATTCCTTTAATCATTTCAAATCCAAACACCAATTTAACCGCATGGTATTTTGACAAAATGTATGATTATCAATCATAAAAATCTAAACCTATGGATCTTACTATTATGGCATTGGGCACTCGACTGTTGTACTATTCTAATGCACTTGGTTTGATAATATCCGCAATATAGTAGTTAACAAGAATAAATTGGTTGATGTTAAACCTAAGTCTCGTATCCAAACTAATGACCCTTTTTGTTTGGCATCACAAGCAGAACAAGTATTTTATACACCATATCCTGCGGTAACAAAGGAAACAAAAGATCTTTGGGCGGTTGTCAAGACAAAACCAAGAGGGGTATATGAAGTCACCAAAGCTGAAACGGAAGTTGCGCTTGATGGAAGCACTGAAGCAAATGGATTCTTTCATCTTGATGAGCGGTTTGAGTTACCAAATGAAGTAAATGTTAGTGAACGTTTGAGCCTAGCCTCAAATAGAACTAACTTTGAGCAAATATCTTCCGATGAGAGTGAGGGTTCTGAAGCGGAAAACCAAGAAGATGATACAGATGAAGATGATAGAGACGAACCAGTTTATTTTGCCTACTCTGATCCAGATGAGGACGAATGTTAGGAAGTTTGTTTTATGTTATATGGTATATACACTTTACTATTTTTGTTATCTTGTTTTACTTTTAATTTATAATATGGTATGTATATGCTATTCAATTTATTATTTTTTTCATTATCATCTAACATATCTGACTAATTTTGTTCTATAAACACAACATGTCGGATAAAGGCCTAGCACGTAACCTTTTTTCGGTTCGTCCTCCGTCGGGTGGTAGGCCATCCTCTTTGCCTGATCCTAATGGCCTTCCACACATCCCTCTCACAGGTGGTTCTCTACCAAGAGCCAGGTCATCACCTTTGCCTGATCCTAGTGGCCTTCCATGCATCCCTCTTACTGGTGGTTCTGTACCAAGAGCCAGGTCATCGCCTTTGCTTGATCCTAGTGGCCTTCCACGCATCCCTCTCACAGGTGGTTCTGTACCAGGAGCCAGGTCATCATCTTTGCCTGATCCTAGTGGCCTTCCACGCATCTCTCTTATAGGTGGTTCTGTACCAGGAGTCGGGTCATCACCTTTGCCTGATCCTAGTGGCCTTCCACATATCCCTCTTACAGGTGGTTTTGTATCGGGAGCCAGGTCATCGCCTTTGCCCGATCCTGATCTTAGTGGCCTTCAACACAACCCTTTTTTGTTGGTTCAACACCGAGAGCCAGGTCATCGCCCAACCCTAATGGCCTTCCACGCATCCCTTTGTCAGGTGGCGTTTCACGCACTTCAGTTAAGACGGCAAGGTAGGGATTCTTAGGGAGTAGTAGCATGGGTGACATAAATACCCACATGGGCTTGACTGATGCTATAGTAGATACAGGGGTGGTACTGAATGGTGGGAATGGTATTGCATATGGTTATGAGATGACAGGCAACAATGAAGACCCTACTAGTGATTTTTTCTATAATGGGCCTGAGCATGAACATGAGCCTGAATCACCAATGGTTCAGACACCCCATTATTCGGGTACACATGGTGGATCAAATGATGCAGATACGAATGGCTCTCATAGGCCATTTATCACACGAAAGGGGTACAAGTAAGTCTTTTTTTAATTATTATAAATTTACGATTTTTGATGTTATAATTATCCTTATATGGTTATTTCAATATTGTAGGTTTAGGAGACAAAGTATTCATCGGGCGATCTTAAAGATACTTTGGCAGTCTATAAATGAACCTTGGATTACTTATAGAAAAATTCCAAAGGAAGTTGTCACTCAAATGTTTGAGCGTTTCAGGGTAATATATTAATTAATTATTTTTAATATCTATTTCTCATTCACTCTTATTTTGCATTTTAAACTTTTACTTTTTATTTTTTTACAGACTCAATACCGGTGGGATCCAAATGAAGAAGGGATAATTCGTGAAGGTTTTGAGAATACACTGAAAGATCACTACAGGGGTAGAATGAGGGATGCTAGGGAAGCATCGGTAAATTCTGAAAGAAAAGCTGGCCACGTTATCGCGACGTTTGTGTAGGGCAAGGAATCTAATATATTATTGCTTATTTCGTTGTTTTTTATTTTGTATTCTAATTATATATATATATATATATATATATATATATATATATATATATATATATATATATATATATATATATATATATATATATATATATATATATATATATATATTATAGAAATGGGACACAGATGAGTGGAAAAAGTTGTCCAAAAGCGGAAAAAAAAACCGTAACACTGATTCTGGGTAGGCAGCCAGATATATGCGTGGTAGCATTGGATTTGAGGAGCACCGTCTTAAATTGGTAAGTAATCATAATTATAGATTTTAGTGATACATATTTCTTTCAACACTAATTACATCAATTATGTTGTGTCGTTTATATAGAAACAGTTGACGGGTGAACACCCCTCATTCATTGACCTTTATTATAAGACACATCTTACCACCGAATCCAAGAAAATATATTTCGGGGGAGATAAAGAGGCGCCAGTGGATTTTGTGAATGAGACATCTAGGGTGGCGATCGTAAGTTGTCTTTATCTTTTTATATATTTACTAATATTAGTTTTTACTTTTTAGTATAATAACAAAAACTTTCTTTTGGTATATTGTAGGAATCAAATAACAAAGCCCTATCTCAAAAATATGGTGATGATCTGACTCAACATAATGTGAATGATCCTGAATTGTGGACCCAAACACAATTGCTTAGGAATGGCGGGAAACAAAAAGGTCCTATCTATGGGGCAGAATACTCGGATATTCACTTTCTGATGACGGGTGCATATTCTTATGAGTCAACTTCAGCTTCTGCTGACTTTGCAAAGTCACAACAGGAGGTACTGTTATTTACATAATATATTATAGAGAAAAAAAAATCAAGTAAATAGGTACTTAATATGGCTAAAAAAAACATGTTCATATTGGTAAGGTACATTGTTGTTACGGGTGAAAATTGAAATATGGTGTCATTATTAATATTAGATAAAGTGCATTTTTATTATGGTTGAAAATGATACTATGTTGCTATTATTAAATTAGGTAAAACATAATGATATAATGGGTTATAATTATAGTATGTTGCTATTATTGATATTTGGTAAAGTAAATTGTTTTTATTGATAATAGTTTAAGTACATTGATGTTATGGATTGGAAATGTAAAGTACAATGGTATAATGGATAAAAATATAGTATGTAATTAAGCATATTAAAAGTTATTATTATGGATATTAAAAACAATCATTGTTATTATCAATAGTATGTTTTTATATTGAATTAAAAGTAAAGTACGTTGCTATCATGCTTTAAAGTTGAATTACATTTACTAACTGCATGTGTTTGTCTTGCTATATTTAGGTAAATGAGTTGCGACAACAAATGTTAAACATGGAACAAGCCATGGAAGAAAAGCAAAGTGAAATGAATTTGCAAATGCAACAAATGCGAAATGAAATGGAATTGCAAGTGCAACGACAATTGGCGGCCTTTATGAAACAAATCAAACCGTCCAGTAATCCACCAAGTAGTTCTTAGTTTTTGTTTTAGAACACTAAATTAATGTTATGTTATTGACTAGTTCTTAGTTTTTCTAATGGTATTTTGAGTATTTGAATGTATGAATGGTATGTTAGTGACTATTTTAATGATAATGAATGTAATGGTATTTGACTATTATTTTAATTATTTATTTGGTTTTTTTAGCAGAAAAATTGGATATTTTTTAAATTATAAATTTAATATAGCAATAGATTTTTGAATGAATTGTAGGAAATAAATATTCTGTAGAAATTATAAATTTAATATAGCAATAAAAACTGGTAAAAAATTCATAGAAAATTTGCAGGAAATAAATATTCAATAGGTATTCTGTAGGAAATAAAATCCAATAAAATATGTAAGTATTCCGTAGGAAAAGATGTTGGTTGGTAATCTGTAGGTAAAGTAGGTGGTAGGTATTCTGTAGGAAAATCAATTGGTAGTTATTCCGTAGGAAAATGTGTTGGTAGGTAATCTGTAGGTAAAGTAATTGGTAGGTATTCTGTAAGAAAATCATTTCGTAGGTATTCCGTAGGAAAATATTCCGTATGTATTTTGTAGGAGTTTCGTAGCTAAATAACCCGTAGGTAATCTGTAGGTATTCCGTAGTTAATGTGTTCCGTAGGTATTCCGCAGTTAAATTTATAACAGAATATTTCGTATGAAATGGGTACGAAAGTTTGTAGCTAATTTGTAGGAAAAAATTACCCATGAGAGTTTTTTCTACAACCCGTTTTTTGTAAGAAATCTGTAGGTAACGCATTGTTTCTACGGATTTACTACCAATTCTTATGCAGGTAACTACTTAGTTTTCTAGTAGTATAAAGATAGTCAATGCTTATGTGATCCATATACCATCATCATGCATAATACAACCATGCATACATCTCTGTTGCTTCTTAATTCTTGGTAAATGCAGGCTAGAAAACAAACTCCATGCTTTAAAAGATGACCGTACAACAAGTTAATTGAGTGTACTTCATTTGAATAAAATAACCATGCTCCATACTTTAAACCTTTTGTAATTTGATTTTTTTTTTTCGGAAATAGCATCAAAAGAACACCATGATTCTTTTAATCGTTACTTTAAATATAGACACCCAAGAAACCAAGAAATAAGAACAACCATTCCCATTGATTATTCTCATTCTCCGGAACCTCTAAATAGAGCCATGCTCCAATTAAATTTTACCTTATTTTTCTAGTATCTATTGAAAGAACACTTGCAGCCCCCCATAGGTATTTCTTTCAAGTTCTCGGTAATAAAAAAAAAAAAAAAGTAACCCCATTTGCAGTTAATACCATCTCTTTCCTCTTTACTCTATGTGTAGAACAACAAAAAAAACGTCCATGTTTTATTTCACATCTTCTCTCTTCTTTAAAGTTTTTATGACAACATAAACAACATTTAATCCTCTTAATCCATTAATAGTCACAAACAAAGAGATGGATTAAATGAGAACCGATAACCTACGTTTGCATCTTATAATTCACCAATTTGAGACCATGTTGTAAACAATTTTTTGAAGTCCAACAATATCTCCCCTAAATTGTAGAAATATTTAAAAAACATATACCTTTCTTGAGAGAGAATGAATATATCATACTAGCTTTATCTCTCTCATGTCTTCAAAAATTAACAAGTCTTCTTAGGAACCCAAACTTGATTGAAAGTTGGATAATTGTGTAACAACATAAATTTTAAAAACAATTTTTCATTTTTACATCATATTTTCAATCGTCAAAACAATATCAAACAAATTGTATCCAATGTCATCATAACAAAACAAATCCCATAATCTCAAAAGATCTCAAATACATAAATCCTCTCAGTTTGTACGGATCATGTCGGCGCCTTCCCACAGTCCTCGCTAGTACCTGAAAAACATAACACAACAACTGTAAGCATAAATGCTTAATGAGTTCCCCAAAATACCACGTACTACACATACACCTTTCCAGGCCATAACTCTGTGAGACCTTCCGGTCCAATTGACTCAGGGGACTTCCGTCCCAAATCTTGGTAGACCTTCCGGTCCTACCCGTATCGACCTTCCGGTCCGTAACCTCCTGACCTTCCGGTCCATGTCCTCTTGACCTTCCGGTCCATATCATCTTGACCTTCCGGTCCTTATCATACATAACATACATAACACATACATATCACATATCAGCATATAGCACATACATCTCCTAGCATATAAGACCTTCCGGTCACACATAGGTACCCTTCCAGGTACAGTATAGTGAGAAGACTCACCTCAGCTATCTCGGATAATCTCGCACATGTATACACTGATCTAGCCTCCGCCTAAACACATAAGCAATTATCTCAAATCAATAACGGATCTCCAGGCTAGACTAGTCTCTTCCATGTCCTCTAAGAAGGCTAAAAGACCATTTTAACCTTCAAATGGTCCACAAGTCCAATTGTTGACCCAACCCTAAAAGTCAACAAAAGTAAACGGTCAAACTTTGTCACACCCCCAAACCTGAACGGCGGAAACGTTCGGGGGCGGATGACTTCATGTGGTAACGTAACAAATGAATACATAGTAAAGAAAGCAATACAACCATCATATATATATAATTGAAAGTTTTACATTTGTCAAAAGTTACATGTTCAAAACTCAATTACAATATGATGTCAAAATACGAGATTAAACTGGCGCCGCAGCATCCCTTCATCAAAAGCGAAATGAATACCTGAAATTACTGATTCCCTGGGACATACAAGTAATTTTGAAAGAGTAGATCAGCATTTAAGCTGGTGAATTTCATAAGTATTTAAGTGACAATGTTCGAATGAACTGAAATGTTTTATCTTCGTTTGTTTGTGGTTAGAAAATCCAATATTTTCTACTAGTATAAAAGTAGCCTTCACTCAAGACCAATGTTTGTTTCTAAAATGTATGTAAATGTAAAAGAACCAATGAATTTGAAAACCTTGTAAATCAATGCATTTTAATACCCCTTGTGAGTTTTATAACCATACTATTGACTCTGAATGCCTATACACAACGTTCTTCAGGCGTTGAAATGTTATGACGTTTGTCACCCCAAACGGTGGACTGCAGCTAACAGTCAGGGCGCGGGTTTGTCAAGCCCGTATAGATCTATACACAAACACCATGCTCCCCCTCCAAGGGATTCTGGTATATAATACAGGACTTGAAATGTGTACTCGAACGTACATGAAGTTAGTGTCTCACAAATCCGTGGTATAAAAACAGATCTACTTGTTAAAATGTTACGTTTGTTCTTGTACACGAAAGTGAACTTCTTGAAATATGTGATTCTACTACATAAGAGTTAGAAATTTGTTTCGTAAAACCATACCTATTATAGTTTCCAAAAAGCGTGTCTTGTTTGTTTAGAAACATTGAGAAAGGAATCGCTTGTTTATGAAAGTATAGATTTTTGGGTGTAGAGTCTAGGATAGACAAGAAAAATCTAAGAATAGTTTAGTTTATACATGCATTACAAGAACATTATATTTTAAAAGGTAAAATGCTATTGTGACATATGTTATATATATATACATATATACATATATATATAAGTTCCTTTAAATGTTTATAAATCGCATGTGATTTGAATATATAACAGTATATAAAAGAATTTCTTTATGTAACGCACGATAATACTCGTGTGTTTTACTTGTAATCCCCCCCTTTGAAAGCATATAAAAGTATTTAGACTAATTAAAAGGTTGATTTAGGGGTATGAAACTCACTTGAAAGTTTGAAGATAGCGAGATGGAAAACCGGGCAGAGTTTCGTCTCGGGAAACGGATTTTCCTCGGGGTTCTCGGGAATCTCGGGAGTAAAATCGACCTTCGGGACTTGAGCCAAAAAGACCAGAGCTTCGGGTTTGAACGGACACGGAAAACGAGGCAAAGTTGGGAGAGAGAGAGGAGAAATGAACCCTTTCTTTGGAAACCCTCGCATGCTATTTATAGGAAGGCTGGTCTGCCTCGGTACGCGGGGCGTACGCTCGTACGCGCTGCGTACGCGTACGTCATGCATGACCGAAGCCTCGACTGCCTCGGTTCGGATGGGACGGGTTGTTGGGTTCTCGGGTCGGATGGGACGGGTTGCTGGGGAGGTGGGTCGGATGGGACGCCGGGTCGGATGGGACGTCGGGTCGGACGGGTCGGGCGGGTCGGATGGATCGGATTCCTCGGATATGGCGACGTGGACGATCCGAGGCCAATCCTCTCGGTTACGCGGGGCGTACAGGAGTACGCAGCGCGTACTTCGGAGGAGGATGCTGACTCCCCTTCGGATAATATCCGAATTTTGAATTAAATAAATAAATAATTTATTTAATAAACTTCAAAAATTCATATCTTCTTCATACGAACTCCGTTTTCGATGGTCTTTATATCCTCGCGTAGGTGAGACTACGCTCTACAACTTTCGTTTAGACTCCGTCGGCAAATTCCAAAATTATATTTTTATTATTTATTAAAAATCCATCGTGTTTAAGGAATTTCTTAGAAAATTCATAACTTCTTTATCTGATGTCGGTTTTTGCCAGACTTTTTACCGCTGGAATACCATTGTCGAGACCTTCGATTCTCGTTTAGGTCATTCCGGCCAAAAGTCGCTCGATCTCCGATTCGAGTTTTTAGCTGTCTGTTGCTAAGCCGAACTTGGAAAAATCACATCTTCGCTATATGAAGTCGGATTTGGGCGTTCTTTTCACGTACGATTATGTTTCAAAGACATTTAATCATAGAAGGAAATTAAGTAGAACTTATTTATACATGTTATTATGAAGGTAACTTTTTATTATTCAGAAGTGGTTACAATACTTGACCCATTTTGGTCGTTACAAGGAGTTGAAATATCGGGTTGTCACATCATCCCCCCGTTAGAGAGAATTTCGTCCCGAAATTTAAAGTAGCAAAGATGCTAGTGAACATGAAAGAGATGAGGGTACTTTTGTTTCATCTGATCTTCGCGTTCCCATGTGAATTCAGGTCCCCGCTTGGCGTTCCAGCGAACCTTCACGATGGGTATGCGACTTTGTTTTGTTTGTTTGACCTCTCGGTCCATGACTTCTACTGGTTCTTCCACAAAGTTGAGGCTCTCGTTGATCTCGATCTCGTCGAGTGGAATAACAAGAGTCTCGTCGGACAGACACTTTTTCAAGTTTGAGACGTGGAAGGTTGGATGGATGTTACTAAGTTCGCGTGGTAGGTTAAGCTTGTAAGCCACAGGGCCGATTCTGGCAAGAATCTCGAAAGGCCCTATGTATCTTGGATTTAGTTTCCCACGCTTTCCAAATCGTATTAAACCCTTCCACGGTGAGACCTTTAATAAGACGTGGTCTCCTACCTGGAATTCTAAAGGTTTCCTCCTTTGGTCAGCGTAGCTTTTCTGTCGGTCTCTTGAGGCCTTCAATCGTTCACGAATCTGAACGATCTTCTCTGTTGTTTCACGTATGATCTCCGGACCTGTGAGAGTGCTTTCAGGAACTCTTCCTCTAGCTAACTGGGTATCGCTAACTTCAGTCCAGCACAGAGGGGATCTGCACTTTCGACCATAGAGGGCTTCAAACGGAGCAGCCTTTATGCTTGTATGATAACTATTGTTGTATGAAAATTCGACAAGGGGTAAATGAATATCCCATGCCTTTCCAAAGTCAATCACACAGGCTCTCAGCATGTCTTCTAAAGTTTGTATTGTTCTCTCACTTTGTCCGTCTGTCTGTGGGTGGTAGGCTGTACTCATGTCTAGCCTAGTTCCCAGGGAACTTTGTAGTGACTGCCAGAATCTTGAAGTGAATCTACTATCTCGATCGGAGATAATGGATATTGGAACACCATGCAGTCGTACTACTTCCCTTAAGTAAGTTCTTGTAAGCTTCTCCATTTTGTCAGTCTCTTTGATGGGTAGGAAATGTGCGGATTTGGTCAATCTGTCGACAATGATCCATATGGTATCGAGTCCACTTGTCGTCTTGGGTAACTTGGTTATGAAGTCCATAGTAATCCGCTCCCATTTCCATTCCGGTATCTCTGGTTGTTGTAGTAGTCCTGACGGTTTCTGATACTCGACCTTAACCTTAGCGCAAGTAAGACATTTACTCACGAAGGTAGCAATTTCTGCTTTCATGTTAGGCCACCAGTACAGTCTCTTAAGATCCAAATACATTTTATCTGAACCCGGGTGAACGGAATATCTTGAATTGTGAGCCTCGGTCATGACTACGTATCTGAAACCACCATGATTTGGGGTCCAGATTCGGTCCATGAGATAGTAGGCTCCGCCACCCTTGACTTCTAAATTCTTCTCCATTCCTCGCAGGGATTCACCCGCCACATTTTCAGGTTGCAAAGCTTCCATTTGTGCTTCTTTAATTTGCGTGGATAGGTGGGAATGGATTGTCATGGTAAGAGATTTGACCCTCCGACCAGTGTATTCCTTTCGACTGAGGGCGTCGGCTACTACGTTGGCCTTGCCAGGATGATAACGAATTTCACATTCGTAGTCATTCAGTAACTCAACCCATCGTCGTTGTCGCATGTTGAGTTCCTTCTGATCGAAAATGTGTTGAAGGCTCTTGTGATCGGTGAATATAGTACTCTTTGTTCCGTATAAGTAGTGCCTCCAGATCTTCAGAGCAAATACCACTGCTCCTAACTCGAGGTCGTGTGTCGTATAGTTCACTTCGTGTGTCTTAAGCTGTCGGGAGGCATAAGCGATAACCTTCCCTCTTTGCATAAGAACACAACCAAGTCCTTGATTTGAAGCATCGCAATACACTACGAAGTCTTCTATCCCTTCGGGGAGGGATAGTATCGGTGCGGTGCACAAGGCCTGTTTTAGTGTCTGGAATGCCTTCTCTTGTTTCGCTTCCCAGTCAAAGGCCACTCCTTTCTGGGTTAATGAAGTAAGAGGTTTCGCAATGCTCGAAAAGTTCTTTATGAATCTGCGATAGTAGCCAGCTAGACCTAGAAATTGACGAATTTCTGTAGGTGTCTTTGGTGCCGACCAGTTCTCAATAGCCTTAATTTTGGAAGGGTCCACGTGTATACCTTTCTCGCTAACAACGTGACCTAAAAATTCGACTCTTCGAATCCAAAATTCGCATTTAGAGAACTTCGCATAGAGTTTTTCCGTTCGCAGTGTTTCTAGGACTTTTCGTAGGTGTTGACTATGCTCTTCCTCACTTCGAGAGTAGATAAGTATATCATCGATAAAGACGATGACGAACTGATCCAAGTAAGGGCGGCATACCCTATTCATTAGGTCCATAAATACTGCTGGTGCATTGGTTAATCCGAACGGCATCACCACGAATTCGTAGTGTCCATAACGAGTTCGGAAGGCTGTCTTTGGAATGTCCCCCTCTAGAACTCGTAATTGGTGATATCCGGATCGCAGGTCTATTTTGGAGAAGTAGTTCGCCCCTTGAAGTTGATCGAATAGGTCGTCGATACGGGGTAGAGGATAGCGGTTCTTGACAGTAAGTTTGTTCAGCTCTCTGTAGTCGATGCACATACGGAACGATCCGTCTTTCTTCTTTACAAACAAGACCGGTGCTCCCCAAGGTGAGAAACTTGGTCTTATGAATCCTTTATGAAGGAGTTCATTAAGTTGGCTGGAAAGTTCCTGCATCTCTGCTGGTGCAAGACGATAAGGCGACTTCGCTACTGGGGTAGCTCCTGGAATTAAGTCGATTCTAAACTCGACTTGGCGTTGCGGTGGTAATCCTGGCAGTTCTTCTGGAAAGATATCGGGAAAGTCGCGTACTACCGAGATGCTCTTGATGTCCTTCAGTTCTTGACTTGTATCGACGATGTGCGCTAGGAATGCTCGACAATCCTTCCGCAAGCACTTTCGAGCTTGGATGCACGAAATGATGCGAAGGTTTGCACTAGATTTGTCGCCGTAGATAACTAATGTTTCGTTGTTTTGGGAGGTTAAGACGGACTGCTTTCTCAAAGCACATGATGTCGGCGCGAAGAAGGCTCAACCAATCCATGCCGACTATGACGTCGAAACTTTTAATTTGAACCGGCATGAGATTGATTGGGAAAGAATGGCCGTCTAATGTTAACGTACAGCCCATGTATATGCAATTTGTGTTTTCGGTTTTTCCATTGGCCATCTCTATAGTGAATGATTTTTCTAACTTGCTAGGTTTAGGTTTAAGTAAATGAATAAAGTTTTGACTCACGAAACTTCTCTCCGCTCCACTATCGAATAATATGCATGCGTATGAATTATCGAGAAGGAACGTACCAGCAACAATAGTTGGGTCAGCTACAGCTTCGTTATGGCCTATTGCCAAAACTCGTCTCACACCTCCGGTGCCTGCTGCCTTAGGACAGTTTCTCTGGTAGTGGCCCACCTCGCCACAACCGTAGCAAGCCTGCCCTACACCCGCACCGGGAATTTGAGTGATCGGCTTTGCGGGTTCCTTGCAGAAACGGGCTGTGTGCCCTTTCTGGCTGCAGTTGGTGCACTGCATAACTCGACAAAGTCCATGGTGGTGGTAATTGCATTTGGTGCATTTTGGGAGGTTGCCTATATAAGGCTTTGTTGGGTAGGTATTTGTAGGGGCTGTAGCAGGTACAGTGGCAGCATTTACTGACACCAGCTGTTTCTTTGCGGATTCTTGGGAAGATCCACCCTTCCCTTTAATCCATGCCCTCTTCCTGCCATTGTTGTTGTTGTAGTTGTTGTAGTTGTTGTTTGCTTTCTGTGGGGCTGGTGCAGAAGTGGTTGAGTTCTGATGACCTCCGTAGTCGATCAGAGATTGTGCCAGTTCCTTAGCACTTTCAAAGGTGTCAGGTTTAGAAGCTAACACGCTTGATCGCATTTGGGGCGTCAGTCCCCAGATGTACCTTTCTATCTTCTTGCTCTCGGGAGCAATCATATCGGGACAAAGGATTGCCAGCTCGCAGAATCTGTTGGTATAAGTAGCGATGTCGGTACCAACCATTCCGAGAGTCCATAGCTCGTGTTCAAGCTTTTGAATCTCTCCCCGTGGGCAGTATTCTCTCATCATCATGGCCTTCAAGTTCTCCCAGCTTATGGAGTTTGCCACGATTAGGGTGAGTACTTTAACGTGGCCATTCCACCAAGTTAAAGCTTTATCGAGAAGGGTGAAAGTTGCAAATTTGACCTTGCTGTGCTCGGGGCAGGAGCATATTTCGAAGACTGCCTCCGTCCTTTCGATCCACTGCCTCAGGGCCATCACACCACCAGTACCATAAAACATTCGGGGCTTGGCATTAGTGAAGTCCTTATAGGTGCATTCCCGAGGTGGTCCATGACTCTCGCCATGGTTGGATGGGTGTGTGCCAGATCCCGAGCCATTAGTACTTGAGTTATGGATCTGTGACATGGCAGCTGCCACTGCTGCGGTGACTGCTGCTTGAAACATAACAGCATCAAATTGGGGTGGTGGAGGTGGTGGTGGTATAGGTGCTTCCTCACCGTTGTTTCGCCTCGGATTCCTACGCGGAGGCATCCTTCAACTATAGATTGAAAAGACAAGGATAAGAATTTCATAGAATGGAAAATGTATGTGTCTCATGAACTAAATCGCTATAGTTCAACAACAGATGATAGTATGAGTCTTACAATAGAAGAATGAAAGTTATTTGTAAGACTGAAGGTATGAAACAAGTATTTGGGGTTCTCAAAGACCATTCAAGGTTCGAACGAAATACTCAACATAGTAGTAATAGTGCCACTTATATTAATATAAAAGTTGTTACAACGATCATGAAAATTTGACCCCTATAAGGGTCTCCGATTACAAAGTTCGAGAAATTTAAAGACTTTTAGCCGAGGTCCTAAGCTATAACAAATTTGAGTCCTAGACAAGCACTACTTGCGTCGAAGGTTGCGCTTGGAGCTTGATTCCGTATCTGATTGCTTTGACTCCATTAGACGCCTATCGAAAGCGGCTTGTTGTTCCCTTAGTTCGGCGAGGGCTGCAATCATTTGCGCTTGAAACGATTCAGCTTGGAATTGGGCGTTGTCTTGCATCTTGTCCAGCCTACGGATGTCAGAAGTGGGAACCTGCACTTCCACGTTGATATCCCGGAGTCGACTAGCTTGTACTCCAGACTGATAGGACTGATTGGCTAACTTACCCACCATTACCGGGAGTGCTCGATCAGCCGAACCTCCGCCGCGGACATCATAGAAGTCCCGGCACATGCCGTAGGGAGGGCGTAGGTTTTGCTGTTGGCTCCAATGGTGGAGGTGACTTCCCCAGACGGGAGTCGGTCCTTGAAAGTTCCTTACGAAGACGGGAGGTTGAATGGGTGGTGGATCGATAACTTCCGGCTCTGAGTCGGTACCGGAGTCATCACCCACTTCTATGGGTTCCTCGTCCTCTTCGGGATCATCTTCGATCCATCCTCCGTTGCCTTGGTTGGGAAAGTAGGGGTCGCCAGGGTGGTGAAATCCAGCCATTTGGCTGTACGAGAAATAGGGTTATAAGAATTGAGTAAAGTCGGAACATGTAAAACATGTAAGTTAAACTAGTTTAGATAGCAAATACTCCTATAGTAATTAAGTGCTTGTGTTTGATTCTTGTAATGGTTTGGTAAGTTTTGACTTGTTGCTTACTACGATCATTCCTCGATATACGTTGGTCCAATCTTGGGCAAATATAGTTAGTTGATCACGCTATATTTGTCCAAAATCTGATTACATATATCGAGTCCCAATCGTAGTGTCAACTTGTCTAAATACTTGTATAATTGTATAACATGAAAATAGTTCGTGGTATGCATGTATTTGTACTTAAATGAACTACCAATTTAAGTTGAACGAAATGCTGCTTCAGTGTAAAAAGAAAATTTGTTTTGTCAGAGAGTATTAGTCCCTTAAGCATTTATAGTTTGTATATCTTATGTGGTTCGATATACTTAGTTCACTATAAACATTGCTCTGATACCAATCTGTCACACCCCCAAACCTGAACGGCGGAAACGTTCGGGGGCGGATGACTTCATGTGGTAACGTAACAAATGAATACATAGTAAAGAAAGCAATACAACCATCATATATATATAATTGAAAGTTTTACATTTGTCAAAAGTTACATGTTCAAAACTCAATTACAATATGATATCAAAATACGAGATTAAACTGGCGCCGCAGCATCCCTTCATCAAAAGCGAAATGAATACCTGAAATTACTGATTCCCTGGGACATACAAGTAATTTTGAAAGAGTAGATCAGCATTTAAGCTGGTGAATTTCATAAGTATTTAAGTGACAATGTTCGAATGAACTGAAATGTTTTATCTTCGTTTGTTTGTGGTTAGAAAATTCAATATTTTCTACTAGTATAAAAGTAGCCTTCACTCAAGACCAATGTTTGTTTCTAAAATGTATGTAAATGTAAAAGAACCAATGAATTTGAAAACCTTGTAAATCAATGCATTTTAATACCCCTTGTGAGTTTTATAACCATACTATTGACTCTGAATGCCTATACACAACGTTCTTCAGGCGTTGAAATGTTATGACGTTTGTCACCCCAAACGGTGGACTGCAGCTAACAGTCAGGGCGCGGGTTTGTCAAGCCCGTATAGATCTATACACAAACACCATGCTCCCCCTCCAAGGGATTCTGGTATATAATACAGGACTTGAAATGTGTACTCGAACGTACATGAAGTTAGTGTCTCACAAATCCGTGGTATAAAAACAGATCTACTTGTTAAAATGTTACGTTTGTTCTTGTACACAAAAGTGAACTTCTTGAAATATGTGATTCTACTACATAAGAGTTAGAAATTTGTTTCGTAAAACCATACCTATTATAGTTTCCAAAAAGCGTGTCTTGTTTGTTTAGAAACATTGAGAAAGGAATCGCTTGTTTATGAAAGTATAGATTTTTGGGTGTAGAGTCTAGGATAGACAAGAAAAATCTAAGAATAGTTTAGTTTATACATGCATTACAAGAACATTATATTTTAAAAGGTAAAATGCTATTGTGACATATGTTATATATATATACATATATACATATATATATAAGTTCCTTTAAATGTTTATAAATCGCATGTGATTTGAATATATAACAGTATATAAAAGAATTTCTTTATGTAACGCACGATAATACTCGTGTGTTTTACTTGTAATCCCCCCCTTTGAAAGCATATAAAAGTATTTAGACTAATTAAAAGGTTGATTTAGGGGTATGAAACTCACTTGAAAGTTTGAAGATAGCGAGATGGAAAACCGGGCAGAGTTTCGTCTCGGGAAACGGATTTTCCTCGGGGTTCTCGGGAATCTCGGGAGTAAAATCGACCTTCGGGACTTGAGCCAAAAAGACCAGAGCTTCGGGTTTGAACGGACACGGAAAACGAGGCAAAGTTGGGAGAGAGAGAGGAGAAATGAACCCTTTCTTTGGAAACCCTCGCATGCTATTTATAGGAAGGCTGGTCTGCCTCGGTACGCGGGGCGTACGCTCGTACGCGCTGCGTACGCGTACGTCATGCATGACCGAAGCCTCGACTGCCTCGGTTCGGATGGGACGGGTTGTTGGGTTCTCGGGTCGGATGGGACGGGTTGCTGGGGAGGTGGGTCGGATGGGACGCCGGGTCGGATGGGACGTCGGGTCGGACGGGTCGGGCGGGTCGGATGGATCGGATTCCTCGGATATGGCGACGTGGACGATCCGAGGCCAATCCTCTCGGTTACGCGGGGCGTACAGGAGTACGCAGCGCGTACTTCGGAGGAGGATGCTGACTCCCCTTCGGATAATATCCGAATTTTGAATTAAATAAATAAATAATTTATTTAATAAACTTCAAAAATTCATATCTTCTTCATACGAACTCCGTTTTCGATGGTCTTTATATCCTCGCGTAGGTGAGACTACGCTCTACAACTTTCGTTTAGACTCCGTCGGCAAATTCCAAAATTATATTTTTATTATTTATTAAAAATCCATCGTGTTTAAGGAATTTCTTAGAAAATTCATAACTTCTTTATCTGATGTCGGTTTTTGCCAGACTTTTTACCACTGGAATACCATTGTCGAGACCTTCGATTCTCGTTTAGGTCATTCCGGCCAAAAGTCGCTCGATCTCCGATTCGAGTTTTTAGCTGTCTGTTGCTAAGCCGAACTTGGAAAAATCACATCTTCGCTATATGAAGTCGGATTTGGGCGTTCTTTTCACGTACGATTATGTTTCAAAGACATTTAATCATAGAAGGAAATTAAGTAGAACTTATTTATACATGTTATTATGAAGGTAACTTTTTATTATTCAGAAGTGGTTACAATACTTGACCCATTTTGGTCGTTACAAGGAGTTGAAATATCGGGTTGTCACATCATCCCCCCGTTAGAGAGAATTTCGTCCCGAAATTTAAAGTAGCAAAGATGCTAGTGAACATGAAAGAGATGAGGGTACTTTTGTTTCATCTGATCTTCGCGTTCCCATGTGAATTCAGGTCCCCGCTTGGCGTTCCAGCGAACCTTCACGATGGGTATGCGACTTTGTTTTGTTTGTTTGACCTCTCGGTCCATGACTTCTACTGGTTCTTCCACAAAGTTGAGGCTCTCGTTGATCTCGATCTCGTCGAGTGGAATAACAAGAGTCTCGTCGGACAGACACTTTTTCAAGTTTGAGACGTGGAAGGTTGGATGGATGTTACTAAGTTCGCGTGGTAGGTTAAGCTTGTAAGCCACAGGGCCGATTCTGGCAAGAATCTCGAAAGGCCCTATGTATCTTGGATTTAGTTTCCCACGCTTTCCAAATCGTATTAAACCCTTCCACGGTGAGACCTTTAATAAGACGTGGTCTCCTACCTGGAATTCTAAAGGTTTCCTCCTTTGGTCAGCGTAGCTTTTCTGTCGGTCTCTTGAGGCCTTCAATCGTTCACGAATCTGAACGATCTTCTCTGTTGTTTCACGTATGATCTCCGGACCTGTGAGAGTGCTTTCAGGAACTCTTCCTCTAGCTAACTGGGTATCGCTAACTTCAGTCCAGCACAGAGGGGATCTGCACTTTCGACCATAGAGGGCTTCAAACGGAGCAGCCTTTATGCTTGTATGATAACTATTGTTGTATGAAAATTCGACAAGGGGTAAATGAATATCCCATGCCTTTCCAAAGTCAATCACACAGGCTCTCAGCATGTCTTCTAAAGTTTGTATTGTTCTCTCACTTTGTCCGTCTGTCTGTGGGTGGTAGGCTGTACTCATGTCTAGCCTAGTTCCCAGGGAACTTTGTAGTGACTGCCAGAATCTTGAAGTGAATCTACTATCTCGATCGGAGATAATGGATATTGGAACACCATGCAGTCGGCAAATTCATCGTGTTTAAGGAATTTCTTAGAAAATTCATAACTTCTTTATCTGATGTCGGTTTTTGCCAGACTTTTTACCGCTGGAATACCATTGTCGAGACCTTCGATTCTCGTTTAGGTCATTCCGGCCAAAAGTCGCTCGATCTCCGATTCGAGTTTTTAGCTGTCTGTTGCTAAGCCGAACTTGGAAAAATCACATCTTCGCTATATGAAGTCGGATTTGGGCGTTCTTTTCACGTACGATTATGTTTCAAAGACATTTAATCATAGAAGGAAATTAAGTAGAACTTATTTATACATGTTATTATGAAGGTAACTTTTTATTATTCAGAAGTGGTTACAATACTTGACCCATTTTGGTCGTTACAAGGAGTTGAAATATCGGGTTGTCACAAACTTTGACCAGACTCGTCGAGTGCACTCGTGTGACTCGGCGAGTCCATGCATGTCCTCTTCGCCCCTGGTCCTCACTCGACTCGCTGAGTCAACCCTACACTCAACGGGTTACCACAGGTTGTGAATCGCAGGACGACCCGACTCGACTCGTCGAGTCCCTTATGGGCTCAACGAGCTTCTCCCATGAAAACACTCAAACGATCTTTTGAGGTCAGATCTGCTTCAGCAACCAGTAGATATAACCTTCTAACACTCGAAAGTCACGTAAAGGTTCAAACTTTACGTTCATGTAATGCTTATAAGACCAAAAATGGAGAAATAACCTTTAAAATGGGGTTCTACTCTCAAGGCTCACATGAAACCTCATAAAGCTGGAACCTTAGGACCTTTTGGATCTCTCAAGGTCTAGATCTATCATCTATACCCAAAGGGACCTCATATGCTTCACAATCTAACTCAAAATTTTGCAAAGGAAACCCTAGATTCAATGAATCTATCAAATACACGAAATGGGCAGGAACTTGTACCTCAAAACGTGAATCTCAGCGTGAACAACACAGATCCAAGCTCCACAATCGATCTAGCTTGGATTTTCCCACTCCTTCTTGCAAGATCACACCAAAGGATGAAGAGTTAGCCTCCAAATTGCTCTCTAAGCTCTCTTTGCTCTCTAGGGTTTTCACAGGGGAGTACTGGCCGCAAGTGACGGCCATAAGGGCCTTTAAATAGGGATCAGGCCCTGAGATTTAGGGTTTCACTTTACAGCGTGGAATCGCCGAGTCCACTCATCGACTCGTCGAGTCCGATCATTAATCAAAACAAGAATGCGATCCTACTTGGCGAGTTTGAGCGTCTACTCGCCGAGTCCCTCCATAAAACTCAAGATAAATAATTAAAATAAGATACCTGGGAATCCGGACGTTACAATTCTCCCCCACTAGAATCAGACTTCGCCCTCGAAGTCTCATTCTACAAACGACTCTGGGTATAGCTTCCGCATCTCCGCCACCGGCTCCCAAGTCAGCTCGGACCCTTTTCGATGCTGTCACTGAACCAGAACCAGTGGCACTTCCTTGTTTCTCAAAACCTTGATCTTCCGATCCACCACCGCGACTGGCCTCTCAACATAATTATGGATCGCATCCACCTGAATATCCTCCAATGGTACCATCGCTGACTCGTCGACTATACACTTTCTCAACTGCGACATGTGGAAGGTATCATGTATCTGACTCAACTCCGCAGGTAGCTCCAACCGATATGCTACCCTGCCCACCCTTGCGGTCATCTTGAACGACCCAATATACCGGGGCCCCAACTTGCCCCTCTTCCTAAATCGAATCACTCCTTTCTAAGGAGACACTTTCAGGAGTATGAAGTCTCCGACCTGAAACTCGAGCTCGGATCGTTGCCTATCCGCGTAACTCTTCTGGCGACTCTGAGCTGTCAACAACCTCTACCTGACCTCTTGTATCTGCTCTGTCGTCTGAAGCACTATCTCGGTGCTGCCCATCACTCACTGCCCTACCTCTCCCCAATAGATGGTTGTCCGACACCTCCTCCCATACAACAACTCGAAGGTAGGCATACCAATGCTCGAATGGTGACTGTTGTTTTAGGAAAACTCAGTCATGTTGGGCCTTTCTATTGGGCCTTGATGATTGGGTTATTAATGGGCCATCCAAGATCAAGCGAATGGAATAGATTAATTAATGGGCTTTGAGGTAAAGCCCATATGAGGAGTTGGGCCCAATTTAGAAAATTGGGCCATAGATGAGCATAGTTTGGGCCTTTATGATTATGTGATATTGGGCCACTAAGATGTTGAATGCTGGATTGGACTAAATGGTTGGGCCTTATGGTAAGAACTTATAAAGGTTTTGACCCAATTTGGAAAATTAGGCCATCCGTTGGGCTTTGACCCATAGTGGACTTTTGCCCTTTGGATTGGGCCTTGGGCTTGAATCCAACCAAGATAGGGGTAAAGCAGCCTTTTACCCTAACATGGACTTATGGACATGTGTTGGAACCCAATTATTAATTGGGTGATGTTTGATATTGACAGTTCGAGAATCTGTCATCCAGCAGCTGGGATTGTGTCTACAGGAGTTCAGCAGTGAGATGTGAGTTACCTTCTAGTAGCGGTGGGTCTACAGCCACAATGTCGGCCCACCAGTAGGAGTTATATGTTAGATGACTGTCATTGTGATATTCATCTACGTTTGCTGCTACATGATATGTTTTATGTTCTAGCATGATATGTTGTTATGTGATAGTGATGGTAGGGTGTGAACAAGTCCCCGGTTACCGATCGATAGGACCGAAGGGGTAGCTTAGTACCCAGCCATGCTAGCCAGATTATGATATATGTGATATGATATTATGTGGTATTAGTAGGAGTGAGATAGTCCTCGGTTACCGGTCGACATGACCGAAGGGGTAGGCCAGCACCCACAGATGCTAGGCAGTATGTGATTTATGTTTATATGCTAGGGTTTTATATGGTAATGGTAGGGGTGAAATAGTCCCCAGTTACCGGTTGAAAGATACCGAAGGGGAGGCCAACTCCCGGTCACCGGTCGAGATGACCGAAGGGGTAGGCCAACACCCAGATATGCTAGGCAAGGTCACCGGTCGAGAGGACTGAAGGGGTAGGTCGGCACCCAGATATGCCTGGTAGTATATATGTCATGTGCTTGTATGGTATTTGGTATGATGGGGGAACTCACTAAGCTTCGTGCTTACGGTTTTTAGTTTTGGTTTCAGGTACTTTATTTTTAAAGGAAAGGAGCCGACTCGATCGCAATGCATCACACTTTGTTTTCCGCACATGAGATCTTTGGGATTACACTTTGATTTTGGTTTTATGATAATATGTTTTGATTATTCACACTTTGGTTTTGACATGAGATATTAATATGAATATTTTTATACTGATGGTTTTATATAATAACTTAATTAAAACGAAATTTTTGGTCTTAAATTTTAGGATGTTCCAAGAACGAATGAGAAGAATCAAATTAGGCAGAAAGATAAAAGTTTCTCAAATTTGAAAAGATGGGAGAGTACTTTAGTATCTTGTTTTGTGATCATCTTAATGATTAAGAAACCATATCAAAATTGGTCCTCTAAGGACATCATAGTGCATTCCTATGGCTAAGAAGAGGAATCATGAATTGGTTAAATGGTTAAATCAAGAAGATGAGTCATACTTCGTTCCAAAAGAATTCTTAGAGTCATACTCCAAGATTGTAACTTGAGTGACGTATCTTAAAGAAGGTTTTTTATAACACTTGTCAAATGTAAGAGTAAAATGTGTTCTACTCTTGTACATTTGAAATTGCTAAGTTGTGATGTTTTGGATAAAACAGAGACCAACTAAGGCCAATTATGTGAAGTGTTTGTGTTAATAAGAATCTACACTATCTCTTGAATTTTTTTTCAAGGAATGGTTCTTGGAAAGAGAGTCTTATATGTCAATAGGATAGTGGGAGTCTAAAAGATCCTGAAAGAGTTTTAAGATCTAATCAAGAATAAAACCTGTAGTTTATCACTAGCACACGACTTGAGGTTTGTAACCTATCGTGTTGACATATTCTTGTTTCTGTGCCCATTCCAGGTAAAGTTGACTATACATGTGAGTTCTATGAGTTCTCAGTTGTTTGCATAAATACTTGGATGCAATGGTAGGCCCTTGTGCTGCCAAGTGGCAAGAAGTTAAGATTGCATTAGTTTAGTCCATATGAGTTTGGATTTGTCACTAACCTTGTCTTGTGATTATGGTTATGACAAATTCACATGGATAAGAACACATACACCATAAAATCTAAGTGTCATAAGGTTTCTCTTAGATTCATGATAATGATGGTGAGGAAACGCTTTTAGTAAGTAGATTTTAAGTAGATAGCAATTGTGATATTTGCATTCTCAAAGTCATTAGTGGAGCGTGTGTGGTTAACCAGCACACTAACATGGACTTGTGAGAAATGGAAATGGTCTAAACAATTGAGACTAGGATTACGACATCCCTTTTCATAGTACTAAAAAATTGTTTAGACACTCATATGAACTGTCTAAGGAAAGGTGTATGATTTTGATAAAATTTTATCAAAGCATCTTGTATCAGAAATCTGAACTTTGGTAAGAAAGTCAATAAAGTATCGATTTCTAGAAGTCCAGCTGATTTCTGGATACATGTCAAAACTAGTTGGAGCATAAGTGTTATGCTAATAATTATTATGCTAGTGGGAGCATGATTTTTATTTTAAGTGTTAATTACAGAAAAAAAAGTTTCAATTGGGAAAATTTGTTTTTCTATAATTAAGGGAGAGGAAATTATACTTTATTTCAATTTTAAAAGCTTAGATTGAGATTTTAATCATCTTTAGTCAAGGATATATATATATATATATATATATATATATATATATATATATATATATATATATATATATATATATATTTTATGTTGGAATGGTTCAACATAAGAAAATTCTATATATATTGCGTTCTCAAAATTCGATTATGATTACGACATCCCTCTTCATAGTTGAATTATGAAAACATGGCAAATAAAAAATATTGTAGCAAAAGACTGGTCTAGGATCATGTTTTTATGTGAGACATCATGAATTGTGTCCTATATGCTTCGGATATAGGATCGATTGCATGTGCTATAATATTTATCCTTTCTAAATTTTCCAAATACCTAGGGGATTAAGAGGGAAAAGGTCTAGAATTAGATATGATTAAAATGATTAAGCAATTATCGAGGACAATTTGAGGTTCACCAAAGATTGGTTGCTCATGGACAGCTCGAAGTATGGTGTAAATTTTAGGAAAGGACCATATGGACATATTTTGAAAAAAGACAACTCTTGTTTAGAAGTGATAGTCACAATGGGAATATACAAATATCTCCATAGGTAGAAGCTATTCAATCTGTGTAAGATTAGAAAAACTTAATGCTAGAATGATGTTCAAAGCAATGTACTTTGAATATGAGACTTCGTTTCCATGGGATTGATCTCCATTGGAATACTCTGTAATGTCTGTTGACAAGTCTTTGTGACGCTGTGCATAATCATTACAAGAGGATCAGTGCATATAAGTTTAGAATCTAACAGATTTCAGTAAATGGCAGGAATTTGGAATTCTTACATTTACCGTGAGGATTTGGGATTGTGAAATAAGAATCATTGGAATCATGTTCAATTGGTCTATTTCACAAAGTAAGGATCATAGACAAACATAGTGTTCATACTTGGAGTATGGCATAACTATTGTTTGGACAAACATAGTGTGCATGCTTAGAGCATGGCATGACTATTGTTTTGATTCAGGTATTAAGTTGATAAATTCGAAACATTATACAATGAATAATGAGTAATCAATATGGTGTTTAAATAAAAGGTGTTCTATTTACTCTTAAAGGTTCTTGGGACCATATCGGATTAGTATTATTCTTGTGTTTCACTTTGCATGTTTTGACTTCCCGAATAACTGGGTTATTCAAATTCTCCACAGTCGGTCATATATTAGAAGTAGATATGAATCAAGACTGTCATGAAGTTGGCTTGTAGATGTCTAAGGTGTTGGACATAGTAAGAGTTGCTAAAACATTCATGAGTGCTCATAAGTTCTGAGTATTGGATTCAACCCATGCTTATTTGAATCACTTCATGGATTTTATCACGAGTGAATCATGAGATGATAATATCTTATATTCTTCAAACCTAGAGATATGAGTTGTTGACTATGAGTTGGTTATACATTAATTGTATGAAAATGAATTGGTAACTCAATGTTATAAAATGTGCCTTTGTGTATGACTCAACAAGAGCCACGATTGCCAGTCGGGATCTTGGAGTCATACGCAATAATAGTTTTAGACTTATCTAAGTGGGAGACTGTTGGATTAGACGTCTAAGCCCATAACTTTTATTGGTATGTATTCGAACCGACTTGGCATGGTCCATTTGGGTTGCATGGCATCGGAACGATTTGGATTGACTTTTGTGAGAAAAGGATATTTGTGATTTATTAATATATTATAAGTTCTAATATATTAATATGAAATCATATTATTTAATAGTATTGATCAAGAATTAATTTCGAATTAATTTTGTGATCAAAAGACACTAATTAAATATATGAGGATTGATTATGTGAATCATTCATTCTTATATATGTGTGGCCTTATGATCCATAGTTCTTCATGTTGGGCTAAACCCATGGAGTAACCCATGGATACTCCATGGAGGTTTTAACCCTTGGAGCATGAAGAATATGGAAAGACATGAGTTACATGGTGTAACCCTAATAGCCACAATATATAAAGACCCCATGGCTCAAGAAATTGGCCCTAAGGGGTTCATATGAGAGGGCTAGCTGATTTTGAGCATAAGGACTTTTCTCTCAAGTTATTCCAAGTTGTTGTTGGTGTTGTGTGAACCATTTGAGGTGTCACACTTGGGGCACTCACCTCTTAAGCTCCATGGAATCAAGCTACAACACAAAAGGTATGTTACTCTAACTAGTATCTTATTTGGTATATGAAAAAGCATGCTAGTTATAGGTTTAATTCCTTGGAAACCATTTGCATGTATAACTAATGAAAACATAGATCCAAGGTATTTAGGGTTGTATGTGCACCATAGGATGTTGTAGTATCCTAAAACCCATCAACTAAGGCAAACGACCTTTTCGTAACACATGATATCGGCATGGTGAGGAATTAACCAATCCATGCCAATGATAACGTCAAAGCTCCTTACTGTAACCGACATTAGGTAAATTTGAAATGAGTGATTGTTTAAGGTTAGGGTGCATCCTATGTATATATCTTTAGTGCATTCTGTTTTACCATTTTCCATTTCTACTGTGAATATTTCATGGAGTGATTGAGGTTTCTGTTGGAGTATATGTTTAAACTTGTGGCTCATAAAACTCCTCTCCGCACCACTATCGAAAAGTATGCATGCATATGAGTTATTGAGGAGAAATGTACCAGTAACTACAGTATGGTCCTTTATTGCCTCCTCATTCCTTATTGCCAAAACCCTTCCCACGCCTCCGACATCTTCGTTCCTTGCCTTTGGGCACTCCCTCTTGAAATGCCCCGTCTCACCACATCCGTAGCATGCTTGGCTCACCCCAAAATTTGTGGCATGGGTGATCTGTTGAGCTGGCGCCCTACAGAAACGAGTAGTTTGCCCTTTTTTTTAGTTGTTGCAATGCATCTCCTGACAAGCTCCATTGTGGTGGAAGTTGCGCTTGCTGCATTTCGGTAGGCTCCCAACATATTGTTTCGTTAGTGCTGGGGTGGCAGGGACAGTGACGGCGATGACTACCACGATTTGTTGCCTCTTTGCGGGTTCTTGCATCGGTTGGTCCTTCTTCTTGTTCTAGAGTTTCCTTTTGTTGTCTCCCCTTTTTCTTGTTCGGGGATGGGTGTCATAGTGCCCTATTGGACTCCATGATCAACGAGCCTTTGTGCCAAACGTTTGACACTGTCAAATGTGGATGGGTTTGCAGCTATCACCATTCCTTGAATCTAGGGGGGATAGTCCCGAGATATAACGTTCTACCTTTTTGCTTTTTGAGGTGACCATCCTGGGACATAGCACCGCCAAGTCGTTGAACCTGGCAGTATAGGTTGTTACATTGGAGCCCGTCATCGTGAGGTTCCATAGTTCTTGCTCCAGCTTTTAAACTTCACCCCTTGGGCAGTATTCTTCCAACATCATATTTTTAAATCCTCACAACTCATAAAGTTGGCCACAGGGAGGGTTAGTGAGTTGACGTGGCCATTCCACCAGGATAGGGCCTTCGGCGAATGTGCAAGCCACAAACTTGACCTTGCTTTCTTCCAGGCACAAATAGATCTCAAACACCAATTCCGTCTTCTCAAACCATCTGTTCAAGGCAATGAAACCTCCATTGCCATAAAAAGGCTTGGGCTTGCAATTCGAGAAGTCTTTGTAGGAGCATCCTCTTCGGTGTCCATGGATTTCGCCATGATTAGAACTGTTGGTACCGTTTCCATTCCCATTTGTACCATTATGACTGAGTTGTGTTATGGCGGCTGTGTGACAACCCAAATTTTTTTTGCTTTGAAAGCTCAGTCAGTCAACTCAAATGAGTGTCAGACTCATTGCTAATGAGTTCCAGCCTTGTTAAAGGTCATTCTAAGGAGTTGTAGCCTAGTACACTTAAGGAAGAAGTGTTTGGAAGTATCAACAGAAGTTCTAAGCCATCCAGCAAACTGTAAACCTCTTCATGAGGTGTTTATGGTCAGGACCCTTGAGTTTACGGTCAGGGTGACCGTAAACTCCCTCCTATATATATATATATATATATATATATATATATATATATATATATATATATATATATATATATATATTATGATCATTTTGATCATTTCTTCCTTTACATGCCTAGAATCTCGAAAACTCTCTCAAGTATCATAGGATCTTCTTGCAAATCACCAAAAATGTAAGTGTTTCCTTCCCTTTTTGAGTTGATACATCTCTTCTTTTTGATTCACTCTTGAATTCATCCATGAAAACACCCTTTTCTTCTAGATCTTCATAATCTTCAACTTTCACCAAGAACACACACTAGTGTTCTTGGGCCGTGAACTGCTCTTCAAGCTTCCAAATCGTAAGTATCATCCTCTTATACTTATATCTAGTTAGGATTCTTGTGTTTGGCCTTGAAATCGTCACTTTTCCATGAACAAAAGGTGTTTACGGTCTAGTGTATCTCGTTAGACCATAAACCCTATGACCATAAACACATGGGACTGTGAACCCATGGAACCGTAAACACCCTAGACCGTAAAACTCTAGGACCGTAAACTCTTTGACCGTGAACTCAGTGACCGTAAACTCCCTTTTAGTTCAATCACATGTGATTCCAACACTTGGACAAAGTGTTTCCTAGTCCCATGAGGTGTTTCTTTGCATTTGGTTGCTTCTAAACACTATATTTATGCCAATATATGCCATTATGTCATTTAGGACTCGTTAAGTCTTGGGAGTTCATTCGTGGAACTTCTCGTCCTTATGCACATATTCGTTTGAATCAGCCACATCTGGTGAGTTCATACCCCGTAATGAATCTTTTAACTGTTTTAAATGCTTTTAGGGGGGGGGGGGAATACAAGTTGAACACAATGATAATTGTGTAAATGTTTGTTATAAACATCTTTCAAAAGATTGCTTATGTCTTTTATAAGTGATCAAAACATTTCAAAAACTCTTTTAAAGTTATGTTACTTTATAGTTTGACAAAACTCCATTTTTAAAGTACAAGCACAACTTAGTAATAAAATGACTCTTTTCAATAACAGTTCAAGTAGAATACTACTAAACTATAAGGGGTATAGTTTAGAGGTTCAGTTCATACTAGATACTAGAGCACACTGTAAAGATAAACATGGAGGTAGATACAATACATTAGTGAGACATACTATACACTATACATGATAACAAAAGGAACATACTAAGATACTATAACAGAACGAACTACAGGATCTAACTATACCAATGAAGCACTAACTCATTGTTCTAAACAGAAGGTGATAGTTATATTGGGTATACATGATCATATAACTTTAATGTGGATTACACGGCCTAGCAACCGGTTTGCTAACAGTCGCATTTGGTTCCCAAAATCTCTTGATAGGGAGAGAGTTTAGTATGGGTACTACCATTCATATTATGACCTTAATAAAATAAACATGTTTTAAGGTAATCAGTACAGCAGGATGTCAATTCAAAAGACAACTGGTTACTAACATTTTCTCATTACTTTCATATTGTGATAGTTCCACTTGAAAGTTATTGCAAACTATTTTCGAGTTAAGATAGTTATAAACTAGGGAAAACTTAGATTTTACAAACGACAAACAGAACAATTGAGTCTACTACATTTAGTAGAAAGGGACCATAATGCTAACCTTATGATTCCTCAATGTATACATCAAGGGATATATATATACTAATAGGATCCGACAGGTAATAGGATGTGTGCTTTCCGCTTCAGTTCCTGTTCCTTGTGTGGTTGTGGGCTTAGACTGGATTCACCCAGCCTATTATCCATTCGATCTTAGTAATATATGTGTTTCGTATACATTAAGTCATCATAAGGGGTACCAGGTATGGGTCAGGTCATAGGACACTAATTCAATGCACATTTTTCTAGTCCAAAACATACTTTTTAAATAGAACATTTGGTAGACAAAACTAGAAACTTACCAGTAAAGGGTTTAATCCATTTTATTAAACCACTATAACTTAAAGGACCTTAGGTGATTAACTCTATAATACCTTAGTTTATACATTAGGTTTATATATAGTTAATACCCGATAGGTAGTGGGTGTGCGTTTTCCGCCTTACTTCCTGTTCCTTGTTTGGTTGTGGGCTTAGGGCAGATTCACACAATTAACTATCTATTCGATATTAGATTATATATAACTAGTATAAACTAAGTGATTATAGAAGTAACCACTGTGGTTACCATTTTTATTATAAGAAATAAGGGTTTTCTTAAAGAATACTTTCATCAAATTAAAGGAACTATTACGATTAACTCCGTGAGTACCAAGTGAATACACCAGGGTTATATACAACAATGATCTAACAACCAATGGGATGTGTGCCATCTGCCTTATTTCCTGTTCCTTGTTTGGTTTTGGGCTTAGGGCGGAAACACACAATCGATTGTTTGTTTACTCTGAGTTCTATATAACTTGTATCCATTTAGTACTCATAGAAAGGATTGTAGAGTCGTTTTTACTTATCTTTCATCAAAGTAGGAAATATAGAATTTTCTGGAGGAACAGGCGAACCTTTCTAAACAAAACTTACAATTTACTACAACTTACTAAACTTTCTACAAGTTACTTACATCACTAAAATCTTATGAAATCACTAGCTTAATTTCTGATCAACTCTTTCAAATTAACTTGTATTCTCAGGAGACTAGTAGACAGGTACTCGCGCTGGGAATTTAGAAGATGGAGCATAATAGCTTCAAGTCTTGTTTTGTTATTTTCTTATGTATTATATGTTTTGTGAACACACACTTTGTAAACACTTTCTTTCTAATGAAATGGTTGTTCATTACTTTGATTACTATGATGCATGTCTTATGATACTAAACATGACGTCCTCCACCCCCGAACGTTTCCGCCGTTCTGGTTCTGGGGTGTGACAGGTTGCCATAGTGGCTCGGAAGGCAGTGGAGCCCACCTGTGGAGTTGGTGGTGGCTGAGCTCTTGGTGTGTTGGCCACACGTCTGATACTCCTACATGGTCACATCCTTCTACCATAAAGTTCAAAGATGGAATGATGGTAAATTCTTTACGATGGTTATGAATCGAGTATTATCGAAATAGAACGTCTCAACTATATGTTTGGTTATGTCTACTGCGCAAGAATAGAGGTATAAGAGACACATAAAGAGTCTAGTTATATAGTTCTGTAGTATCATAAAATACTCCTATACTATTTTAAACTTTATATTTGGTTCTAGAGTTTCTTTGTATGGGGTGTTGGTAAGTTTTAGACTTGTTCACCACGACTATTCCCAAATGCATGTTAGTCATATCTCACATAAATATAGTTGATCAGGCTATATTTATCTCAGATATGATTACATAACTATTGTTGGGTCCAAATATGGTTTATACTTTGTTTTTCTGGGCAATTGTATTTTATGTAATCTTTTATGAGTTTACAGTCTACTTTACGGTCAAGTGGGGTGTTTAGGGTCTGTGTTTACGTTTGTATACAGGTTTATGGCCATAAACCCATTTACGGACCATGTTCACCAAGCCCATATTCCCTTGTATATATATAGGTGTTAGGGGTGAGGAGTAGAGATTGATGAAACACATGGAGTGTACGGACAAGAGAGAAACTAGAGAGACGTTTTGTGTGTGTGAATCTTTTGTATCCGGATCTTCATTCTAATCAATTCATACATAGATTCATCATATTCTTCTTCTTTTTCTCTTCTAGTTTATCTGACATCATCTGTTTGATTATGTGACAACCCGAAGTTCGTTCCGTCATCATAAACCGTTCCGTCATTAAAAATTCGTCGTTTTGAATTGTTTCCGTTTCTTTTCTAAATTAAGTCATTAATTTTGAGTTTGCTATGATGAATTAATGGTTGTCCAAACACATTAGAAAGTCATGAAAACGCCCCAATCTAATAATTAGAAAAATTTTACTTTCAACCATATCGGGTTACGACAACTTAATCGGGTGCGACCAAAAGCCTCGCTTAACATCAGTATCGGGTAGAATTCCACCGTGTCCCAAACTTTAACCATATATAAAGTTAAGAGAGCCTCATTTGAAGCCTTTTCACTCTCTCTCTCTAACCTCTCTCCTCAAGTCCAAGTTCTTGATCCAAAATCACTCATTTCAAGCTCCAAATCATCAAGGTAACTATCCTAGCTCCTAGTATAACATCTTTAGCCTTCAAATTCGTGCTTAATCTATGAAATAGGACCATTAGCATGAGTTTACGGCCCTAGAACAGTCCTAGGCCGTGAACTCACATAAAATGGGTTTTCGAGCCCAAAAACCCTCCCAAATCACTCTTGGAGCTTCGACATGACCTAAGGACTTATTTGCATGGACTTAGAACACCTTGAACTCATCATTTACAGTGTAAACATGAGTTTACGGCCTAAGCACATGCTTGGACCGTAAACACCAATTCATGGGGAGTAAACTCGTTTTAAAGTGCTAAGATGCCACTTAAACACACCATAAGCCTTGGAATAAAGTCTAGAAGCAACCACAATCAAGTTAAGGGCCTTAAACATGCTAAAACTACCCCCATAGGAGCTTACGGTCGTAAACCCCCCAAGAATGGGTTCCTGGGCCGTAAACTCCTAAAACTTAGTCAAATGGTGCCTTAAATTCATTCCATGGCTTGTAGATTTAGCTAGAAACACTTGTAATGACCTAGGACCACCAAAACATCAAAGGAAGGTGTGTGGGGGAGCTTACAGCCGTAAACCCCCCAAGAATGGGTTCCTGGGCCGTAAACTCCTAAAACTTAGTCAAATGGTGCCTTAAATTCATTCCATGGCTTGTAGATTTAGCTAGAAACACTTGTAATGACCTAGGACCACCAAAACATCAAAGGAAGGTGTGTGGGGGAGCTTACGGCCGTAAACTCTTAGTTTACTACCATAAACTCCATTAGATGGTCCATATGTCGGTTTAATCCATTCCTATACCCTAGAATTGATCCTAGTTAATTTTCCCAAGTGATATAAGGCCATTTAGCACCCTAGAACACCCCACCATGAGTTTATGGCCGTAAACTCATGGGGAGTGGGTCATTAGGGCCATAACTCCTTTAGGAGTTTACTCTTGAAGAGTAAACTCCATATCCAAGCCATATACGTCCATAGATGTTACCCGGGTCACTCCTAACACTTGAAATGAAGTGTTTTCGCGACTAGAAGTGTATATCCTCAATTAAATATACAAATGTGTATCTCTTCATATTACATAGGAACCTCGCGCGTAATCAAGCCTCGAACTGACGTTTAGCATCCAAACCGACACACTTCTCGATTGGTGAGTTCATACCCCTACCATTTTTCAATGTTTTTCAATGTTTTCAGGGGGGGGGGGGGGATACAAGCAAAAGTACAAGGAAATCTTGTACTCAAACTTATGATTTCATTTGATCTATTTCATATTTCGTATGCTTTTAACACGAAAAATTGTATTAACCAATCGTTCAACTTGCAGAGTAAACTGTCATGTTATTTGTGAAACTCGTTTTAAAATGTTATATTTTATATTTCACAAATGAATTTCCATATCATTGTTGTTAAAAGCATGAATTTTAAAACTTTAAATGTTCTTGATATAACTTCCCGTAGATACGAGAGTAAAGGAATAATAACATTGAACTTAGAAATTTACCACTCCCCGTAGATACGAGAGTGAAGGAATAATAACATTAAACTTAGAACCTTACCACTCCCCCTAATTACAAGAGTGGTGGAATAGTAACATTAAACATAGAACTTTAGACAAGTCCTTGATAATACTCCCCCTAGTTGCGAGAGTGAAGGACTAATTAATCAGAATTTCTCGTTTTATTGTCTTTTAATTCATTAATCTTAATATTGGAGACACGTCCTTGTAACACTCCCCCTATTTACGAGAGTGTAGGACTACCCCCGTAACCAGAATCTCTTGGAGGGAGAACGTGACTTGAGTGTATAGATCTATACGGGATTGACAACCCCGCACCTGGCTGCTAGCTACAGTCGAACCGAAAGGTTCAAGGGTGACAAAAGTCATAAAAAGATACTGGCCCCTGTTTCGAGCCTTATCCAGTCTATAGTATGGTTATGGAACTCGCAATTTAGATTATGAATACTATTATACTTATTAGTTTTATATACGTTTTAAAACTAATGTACTTTACTAGGATAATCAGGTTTTCAGGAAACATCACACAAACACATAAAGTATGGTAGACACTTGTACATTACTTTCAGAAACCGATAACCAACTATACACTTTTAGGAAAAAAGGGTTTTTCCTGGGTTAACAAACTGTACATAATCGGATCGTGTAACAAACGGATAACTAAACTATACTTATAAGAAAATATGGAATTTTCTTGGATAACAAACTTTTTCGGAAAACCAAAGGAAACTTGTACATTTTCAGAAAACAAACCTCTTATGAACTCACCAGCTTTATGCTGATTTTCAAACTGCTTGTATTCTCAGGTCCACATTAGACAGGTACCCATCGATCCTTTTGGCAAAGACGGGGTACGTAGAAGACACTCCTTTACTTTTGTTCATATAATATATATATATATATATATATATATATATATATGTGTGTGTGTGTGTGTGTGTAAAACTCTTGTAACACTTTACTTTCAAACAAATGTAATAATTCTATGTAATGTAATGTTTTGTGTTTACTATGCTTACTATGTACATTGGTTGCGATATTCATGACGTCCTCCTCCCCGGTACGTTTCCGCCTTCGGTTTCGGGGTGTGACAGATTGGGATTCCGCACCATCAAACAGATCTGATTGATACACAGGCATTTTAGGGACTTACAATTGGTATCAGAGCTTGGTTGTATCAGTCAATTTTGTCAGATTTGGAACATTATTTGATCTTATTTTCGAAAGATTTTTGCGTTTTTGGATAGATCTCTTAAAAATAAGGGGGGTTTGTTCTTCGTGTTTTTCATAAAAAAGGGTTTTTGATCGAGTTTTGGAGCTTCAAAGTCGAAAAATCGGTGTTTTTGGTCGAAACCTGCGAGGGTGTGGCGGAGTTTGCGGCCGACGGCTAGGGTTTCGGAGTTCATGGCCCGAGGTTCACGGTCCGGAGTTTGCGGCCCGAGGTTCATGGTCCGAGCTTGCGGCCTCGGAGTTTACGGCCGGTCCTTGGAGTTTGCGGTCTAGCAGTCTCGGTCTTCGCTTCGGAGTTGATCCTCGCACCTCCTCGCATCGCAGCTGATTCCTCGCCTCGCTTCGCATATATAAAAAATTGAAACGGAATTTTGGAGGTACCGGAAATCGAACCCAGGACCTCAAGTTCATAACCTCAGCGTGCTTAACCAACTCACCGGAAATCGAACCCAGGACGTCAAGTTCATAACCTCAGCGTGCTTAACCAACTCAGCCAGCCAACACCTTGTGTCTTACCTTCGAATTTTTAAACTTAACATCTCATTCTCGCATCCAAGTTTTGGCAATTTGAGAAAAAACAGCCCAAAAATCAATTTCTTTTTATTTTAAAATTCCATTTTCAACCCAAAAATTTTAGTTTTATTTTTTGATTTTATTTTTAACTTTTGACTTTTATTTTTGACTTTTTACTTTAAAATTTTGACTTTGACTTTTAAGTTTGACCTTTGACTTTAAACTTTGACTTTTCGTTTAACTTTTAAATTTTCAAATTTAGCTTTTCGGTTTGACTTTTGAGTTTGAGTTCTTAAATTTGACTTTCTCGGTTTTAAGTCAAAGGGCAATTAAAAAAAATATTATACATATATTAAAAAAAAGGAAAAAGAAAATGAGATCCACATCAATTCCGGTAAATGAACTTTCATGTACTCCATCTTGTGTTAAAACTATTAAATTTTTACGAGAATCAATAGATCTAATCAAGAGAGAAAATGATGACCTAAAATACGAAGGATATACCCTTAGGAAAGGTCAGAAACCTCTGAAAGCTCAATTAGAAGCCAAAATCAAGGATTTCTGAAAGCTTCAAGAAGATTACAGCAATAAGTGTGAAAATTATGATTATATTAAGGAAAAACTTGCTGTTGTAACTGAAGAACTTGACGCTTTGAAAATTAAGTGTGGAAAAACAGATATTAGTTTCAAAAATCACACTACGTCAAATAAGATAGTCGAGTCCTTATTTGAAAACCAATTAAAATTCAAAGATAATCAAAAAAAGGGTTTAGGGTATGATAGTGTTTCTCCCCCTTTCAATCATAACTATATATCCATACCTTTGACTCATGAGGAGATTGACCGAGAACCATTTATGGTATACGGTAAACCAGTTGTTGAACAGACAACTAAGAGTGTTGAGTTGAACGATACTAATGCTTCTACTTCATGTGCAGGTAAAGTAGTTGAAGATGAGAACAAGGAGAAAACAATTGAACAATCCAATGTCTCCTTGAACTCTAAATCTCTTGCTTCGAACTCAGTTGCTTCTGATCAACCTGCTGTTGAGAAATACGGGCCATCAAATCAAGTGAAACAGCCGACTTGTTGCAAGTGTGCATGTGGGAACAACCAGAGAAAAAGCAAGGATACGCCACTAGGGGCAGGAAGAAATAACTTCACAGTGAAGAAAAAGACTTGTTTTCACTGTGGAACACCTGGACACATTGCCCGAAACTGTCCAAATCGCGCATATGTTCCTTACTACGCACAAGGGTGGCAGAACGCGCCAAGAGGGAGATACTCCAACAGAAATCCCTCAAGGTCACGTTCAGACCATGGTGACTGGAACGCGCAGAAGGCCAAGAATCAAACCCATAAGAAAAAGAATCTGAATCCCAAGGGAAAAAAGGAAATGCCGACCAAGAAGTCCAATCCAAGAGATGCTCCAGTGAAGCAAAGACCGGTTAGGTCAAAGTCATCTCAACGGCCGACATCAAGTTCAAAAGCAAGTACTGAGCCACCCATAGGATCGAAAAAGAAATGGGTTAAACCCAACTACAAATGGGTTCCAAAGGCTCACTCTCCAAAATCTCCTAATGCTTCTAATATTTCTATATCTTCTGTTTGTGATGAATAGGACATGTCATGGGAGAAAGTACCTTGCGTTGATGACAAAGGTCGACCCAGTTTCAAAATGGACTGGGTTCCAAAGACCAACTAATCTCGCTCTGTGTCGGAGCAGATATCGAGGCATATCATCATACTTCAGTTTATTGGTAGTGGCTGTTCCGGGCACATGATTAGGGACATCTCTTAACTGTAACACCGTGATTTCCAAAAACAAAATTTTCATTTAAATAATCAATTTAATATTAAAACACTTGTTTAAAATCTTATTCATATTCGAATTACAAAACATAGTTCCATTTTCATTTGAATTGACGACCAGGATCCTCCAGAATACAATTCTTTCCTCGGTGTGTACAATCGAACCGTTGCCATCCCGCGTTACCGTAAGAACCTGAAACATCATAACATAAACAACGTAAGCACGAAGCTTAGTGAGTTCCCCAATATACACCTTACGCACGTACGCCTTTCCAGGCCCTGACCTTCCGGTCCACTGCACAATGCCTTCCGGCCCATGAGGTAATCGCCTTCCGGCCCATAAGATAATTCGCCTTCCGGCCCATACACATATAAAACACATAACACAAATACTCTAACACATAAAGCACATATATCATATATCATACCTGACCTTCCTGTCACATAATACTTTATCTTCCGGCCCATATATAAACATGTATATCACACGTAGCAGCTAACTTTCCATTTATAGCATATAATCATAACACATAACATACTTGACCTTCCGGTCACACAATCAAACCCTTCCGGGTACAGTATAGTGAGAAGACTCACCTCGCGGACACTGGAAGATAGCAACTCCTGAAATCTCTTGCACTTGATCCTCCGAGCTACAAGCTCCCTGTCTCATCATATATCTCTTTTTAATACTTCTATCTTCCACGTTAACTGACCCTAAAACGTTACACACAGGTCAACTCTGGTCAACGGCCATCTCGACTGGACTCGGCGAGTACCCTGGCGACTCGGCGAGTCTAGTCGTCCTCACCAATTCCTGCATGATCCCTTTCTACTCGTCGAGTATCCCTCTTGACTCGACGAGGTCCTCGTGGAAGAATCGCGGGGCCACCCCGACTCTACTCGCCGAGCCTGAAGAACAAACTCGGCGAGTCCCAGTGAATCTGCAAGCTACTCGCCGAGTCTGATCATCCGACTCGGCGAGTCTATGCCATGCAGTCGATCGAACTGCTTCCTGAGATACATATATTCTCGAATATACAAACATGGGACCTTCTGGACCTCTAAGGGTCCTAATACAAGGTTATAAACGTTGAATAACAACACAACAACCCATCTAGACTCCAAATGGGTTCCATAAACCCTAAATCTATATACACCTCAATCACAGGAGAATGTAATCCGAAATATTACCTGAATGATGTACCTTCCATGTCCCCAAACTTCAGAACTCGAACTCCCTGCAGTTCCTTTAGCTAAAACCCTTCTCCTCCTTGCACAACAATTCCTTCAAGGTCAATAATGGCCTTCAAGCTTGCTCTAGCCGCCCCAGTCGCCTAGGGTTCTTCCCAATCGATCCAAAGTCGTGAAATGATGGCATAATAACCCTTATATACGACCCAATACTGAACGGCTAGGGTTTCCGCTGAACAGCGTCGACTCGCCGAGTCCATACCTGGACTCGTCGAGTCCAGTCGCGAACCCGCGACCCAAGCTGCGACCCCACTCGGCGAGTCTGGCTCCAACTCGCCGAGTCTCCCCTCTAAAACACCCCAAAATGCAACTTAACAATACTTGAGATTTTGGGCTGTTACAATTCTCCCCCACTAGAATTAGACTTCGCCCTCGAAGTCTCACTCTGAAAATAGTTCTGGCTGCTGCTCCCGCATCTCACGTTTCGGCTTCCCTAGACACTACCGATCTCTCCCGAGGCCGCTACTGAACCAATACCAGAGGTACCTCCTTGTTCCTCAGAACCTTGATCTTCCGATTTCCGACGGCCACTGGCCTCTCGACGTAACACAGGCTCGCATCCACCTAATCGTTCTCTAGTAGAACCACTGCTGACTCATCCGCTATACACCTCTTCAATTGCGACACATACAAGTGTCATGGATCCGTCCCAATTCCGTTGACAGCTCCAACGATAGGTCACCCTTCCTACCTTCGCACCTTCACGAAAAGACCCAACATACCGGCCCCCCCCCCCCATTTACTCCTCTTCCTAAATCGAAACACCCCGTCAGAAATACGAAGTCGCCGACCTGAATCACATGCTCGTAACGGCGTCTGCCTGCATAACTTTCCTGTTAACTCAAGACGATCACTAACTCTCTTGCCATCACACACACATACTGAACTAGTCCCAACACTCGCAGGTTGAAAAAAAAACCCGATACACTTATAATATCCTCGAACATCTCCCAAGACGAACCACTAATATCCGTCCTATACCCTGATCAGAATCACACTGAGAATTCAAGATTCTCTATTCCCTTGCATCCTTTCTGAGTCTCGTCAGTCATCCCAACCCGGATGGGTTCCTACTTCACTGCCGCAAACACGATGCTCGAAACCATACTTGAAATACTCTAATCATAACTCTGCTCTGCAGCTTTCACTTTCGTGAACTTGCACCCCTTCGGAGTTACACACCTTCCTCTTTTCCTTTTTCCAAGGAACCCTCTTGGCCATAATGCCACTCCAACCGGTGCCACGGTGCTCGCCCCAAGCGACACCACCCTTTTTGCATAACCGCTATCCACATACTCTGGTTCTCATTGCAGGGGCTCTCAATCTCATGTACTCTCTCCACTCATCAAAATCACTGCCTCCGCTAAACATGATCAATAACCCGGGGCCAGACCTTCCAATGCAATCACACTGCAACACACGCGATCCGCAAATCTCAAACTAATCCAGCAATACCAACAGAGTCTCCAGCATGGCTGGACCGACTCTCATAACACATACTAGCCACTCGAGGCTATATCTCTGTGGGTCCGTACACCCAACTCTGCGAACCCTCAGGTTCTAACTCTGGAACCTTCCGGTTCCAGCTCTAGAAACATGCACAACATAATCTCGTGGGATTAATGCAGTACAACCCATCACGTACCTCAAACATACCAATACTCTGATCACATAACCCCGGTTACTTACTCAAGCTTGATCCCGACCTTCTCTCAGGCCTCCACAATCGAATGCCCTAGGTCTGTATCCCACCCCGCATACCCGACACTCGCTCTCGTCGGCCTATACTCTGCGCTGACAAACACGGCTGAATCCCAACAGCTAAGCACCCTCATATACTCATCGATCTCCCGGAGAATTTTCTAATTCTCCCCCACTAAAGCACTGACTAACTGCCACCGATCGTCATTAACGATCTTTCAGAACCATCCTGCACAAAAAGAACATTTACCCACTGACTGCTTCCCACAAGCGCAAGCAACCCTCAGCAGAACACACCTCCTCCCTGATCAACCCACTCGCAAGAATCTAGTCCTTCCATCATCCACTCCACGACTGTAGATGCTACCCGACAATCAACCTAGTGCCGCATCTCCCCTAACAACCCTCACGAACGATAACCAAAGGAATCCTCGACATCAACCCATAACCAAACTCACAATCTGCCCAAAGGATGAACACCACATCGAAAACCGCACAAGACTACAGACACTAATATACCAATTACAACCATACCCAACCATCAGGGAATAACGAATGCCAAAGAGAAAACCTGAACCACCAATCCATAACCATGCCAGACCCGCGAAACAACGAATACCGCATCGAAATCCATACAAGATACCAGCACAAACAATACGCCAAATCAATGCAAGACAATTAAGACATCATGAAAGCATCATACCCGCAGCTGTCTCCGACACTGCTCCGTCTCCCTCTGCCGCACGCAGATAAACACGACCCTGAGCCCTCTGGGGCTCCGCTTCATCCTGTCCTCCTCAAATCCCGAATTGGCACTGACTGCCAACAATCTCGTGCACAGTGCCCCTCCTTTCCGCACTTGCGGCATGCACCACCGGACCCGCAAGCTCCGATGTAACCCCCTTTTTACTCGACCTTCGACACCTATGGTCTCATGATTTCCTACTGCATCTCTATACTCCACTTATTACTACTCCTGACCATTTTTGCTTTCTTACATACTGCACCCGGTTCTCCCCCACTAAGGTTCGAACCAACACCAATTAGTATACAATCAACCCACGACTACCTTTCACCAGCGAAATCGTACCTGCCCCAGTAAAGTGCTGTGCAACACCCGATAGTCCCTCCCCTTATGAAGTCAATCAATCCCCTATACTCTGAACCTCTAGCTAACTCTTCAAGAACTTCTCATCACGGCTGCCTCTAATCGTTCCAAATCCCATACTGATCCAATACTAAGCACCTGCACTGCTCGATAACATATCTGGCTAGTAGAATGCACTGCAGCATCATCGTTCCTCTCATCACAACTCATCAATCCGTATCCAACGCCGGATTTGTCCCAAGGACAGGGACTTACTCTCAACATAGACGACAACTCTCCGCACTGCAAAACTCGTCTGAACTCTTCACTGCTACCACTATAACCCAACCTGTTATTCTCAATTAGGTGTGGTGTGGTTCTCGACTACCTCAGCCCCAACTGACTGTCTGTTCACGGTAAATCCCGGTCTCGCGGTACACCCGCTACCTGATGCTCTGAGGGAAGTCATTATCGATAACTACCTGCAGGGTGTACTCCCAAATCCAGAACTGAAACACCAAACCTCTCGCGTCTTGCACACGAGCATAAATGACACTACTCACCCAAAAGGTGACCTCTCCTTTGTCGGCTGATTGCTCGACTCAACTGGAATTCTCCCCTGTCTTTGACTCTTACCAAAATACTCTGATAGGCACTTGTCTTTCCCCTCGAGGAACGCCTCTCCGTACTCAATCATGGTCTACAGGCCTGAAACCCATAGCGTCCAATCTCTACCTCATCGGTCATAACCGGATAACAAGATAGCCACAAGCATCATCCACTACGAACCATGGTACTCATCCCATGACATCCCTCCTCAACATACTTCAGTGTATGGTACCTGAACCATAGCACCACTCCTCAATCTGCTCCAATGTATATCACTCGGACCACAACATCTATCTCAATCTGTTCCGATGTATGGTGCCCGGACCATAACATCACTCTGTATCCGCTCCGATGTATGGTATCCGAACCATAACATCACCCCTCAATCTATTCCTTAGGACCTTTAGGATGCCCCCTGTATCAAGTATGGGTCCTCTGCTTTCAGTAGTACGGGCCCATACTACCTGCCACATCTACCCATACTTTCCACACGGACCATCCCAGAGTTCCTAAGTAGCTGATAAACCTGCTCTTTCACCCATCTCATCGCGCGTGCTCGCTTTCCAGCGAAATCCTCTACTCTACCAGCGCACTCATCTGGCTAGGTTTACTCCCTAGTCCCTTCCGCTGTCCTCCCACTTCCTTGCTATCAGCTGCTGAAGAGTTACTAATGATGCCAGCCCTCTACCTCCTGAGTATCGTCATACTCACTTAGTAGCTGACTCCCATCATCGATAACTCCACAAAGCACAAAGCAAGCAGCATTCGAGCATTGAAGCATACATAGGACTCCCCATCTGTGGTAGCTCCACCTTCTCAGCTCATCCTCGGAAGTACCTCCGTACCCCGTAGCTTTACCCCTTGTGCGTTCTAACTAGATACTCTCACTCATCACATACACACAAAAGCATAACGCACATATAACAGCAAACCCTAGACTAAGGCATCACAAATCAGGCCACTCTAGTCCTAAGATGTGAAATCCCTAGCCTGCCTCTAGCATGCAATAATGTCTCATAAAGTGCATAATAGATATTTCATAATACAAAAGTAAGGGTATTTTGGGAAATCACCGTTTGGCTCTGGCTGATTGTACACACTGCTCTTTCTTGCTTTCTCTTTGAACTCTTATTCACTTTTAGAAAACTATTTATTTGAAAACCTTTTCTTAATTCCTCAGTTTGAGTCCAGACTCACCTGTAGGCGCGTCCGAATCCCTCAAACCAAGGCTCTGATACCAATTTGTAACACCGTGATTTCCAAAAACAAAATTTTCATTTAAATAATCAATTTAATATTAAAACACTTGTTTAAAATCTTATTCATATTCGAATTACAAAACATAGTTCCATTTTCATTTGAATTGACGACCAGGATCCTCCAGAATACAATTCTTTCCTCGGTGTGTACAATCGAACCGTTGCCATCCCGCGTTACCGTAAGAACCTGAAACATCATAACATAAACAACGTAAGCACGAAGCTTAGTGAGTTCCCCAATATACACCTTACGCACGTACGCCTTTCCAGGCCCTGACCTTCCGGTCCACTGCACAATGCCTTCCGGCCCATGAGGTAATCGCCTTCCGGCCCATAAGATAATTCGCCTTCCGGCCCATACACATATATAACACATAACACAAATACTCTAACACATAAAGCACATATATCATATATCATACCTGACCTTCCTGTCACATAATACTTTATCTTCCGGCCCATATATAAACATGTATATCACACGTAGCAGCTAACTTTCCATTTATAGCATATAATCATAACACATAACATACTTGACCTTCCGGTCACACAATCAAACCCTTCCGGGTACAGTATAGTGAGAAGACTCACCTCGCGGACACTAGAAGATAGCAACTCCTGAAATCTCTTGCACTTGATCCTCCGAGCTACAAGCTCCCTGTCTCATCATATATCTCTTTTTAATACTTCTATCTTCCACGTTAACTGACCCTAAAACGTTACACACAGGTCAACTCTGGTCAACGGCCATCTCGACTGGACTCGGCGAGTACCCTGGCGACTCGGCGAGTCTAGTCGTCCTCACCAATTCCTGCATGATCCCTTTCTACTCGTCGAGTATCCCTCTTGACTCGACGAGGTCCTCGTGGAAGAATCGCGGGGCCACCCCGACTCTACTCGCCGAGCCTGAAGAACAAACTCGGCGAGTCCCAGTGAATCTGCAAGCTACTCGCCGAGTCTGATCATCCGACTCGGCGAGTCTATGCCATGCAGTCGATCGAACTGCTTCCTGAGATACATATATTCTCGAATATACAAACATGGGACCTTCTGGACCTCTAAGGGTCCTAATACAAGGTTATAAACGTTGAATAACAACACAACAACCCATCTAGACTCCAAATGGGTTCCATAAACCCTAAATCTATATACACCTCAATCACAGGAGAATGTAATCCGAAATATTACCTGAATGATGTACCTTCCATGTCCCCAAACTTCAGAACTCGAACTCCCTGCAGTTCCTTTAGCTAAAACCCTTCTCCTCCTTGCACAACAATTCCTTCAAGGTCAATAATGGCCTTCAAGCTTGCTCTAGCCGCCCCAGTCGCCTAGGGTTCTTCCCAATCGATCCAAAGTCGTGAAATGATGGCATAATAACCCTTATATACGACCCAATACTGAACGGCTAGGGTTTCCGCTGAACAGCGTCGACTCGCCGAGTCCATACCTGGACTCGTCGAGTCCAGTCGCGAACCCGCGACCCAAGCTGCGACCCCACTCGGCGAGTCTGGCTCCAACTCGCCGAGTCTCCCCTCTAAAACACCCCAAAATGCAACTTAACAATACTTGAGATTTTGGGCTGTTACATTAACTGTACAACATTCAGACTTTTGCTTGAGAGTATGTGTCCTTTTTCGGGAAGGGAAGAAAGGAAGGGATCACTCATGGGGTTAGTGCTTAATGATATGAAGAATTTTCGGATCTGTTCTGAGATTACGTGTGCTGTTCTCAGACCTTCTGGATGCAAATTCAATCGGTGAATTACGGTTTGCGTTTTCTTCTCTATACTCCTGAGTTTATCTTACTCTGGTTCGCTTCAAAAACAAAATTTTGTTTTAGGATAGTTTAAATTTGCGCATTTACTTTCGTTTCTCTCCTATGCACAAATTTAGGGGGAGAAATAAAAACAAAACAAAAATTAGAAAAGTTTAAAAAAATCCAAAAACATTACAAAATCAGAAAATCAGAAAAAAAAATATGGTGTAAATGAAATGTGCTTGAGGGAGATGTTTTGGGAAATGAAATTAGCAAGTGATAAAGGGCAATCTGAATCTGCGTAACGTACCTAAATTGAATCGTCTACGCTCTATGCTTGATGTGCTGGTAGGCACGAAAGATTTTAAATGGACTTGACTAGGGAAAATTAAATTTAATGAATTTAAGGACTTGACAAACTTTGACCTAATTAGATCCGTTTAGCCTGACATCACGACGCTCGGATAGGTTGAGCAGGGAGATATACATGGGAATCTACCGGTCACATTAAATAACCCGTATCTAGAACTGTGGATTCACTTTTCCTTGATGTGCGGACTCTGTCCTTCATTCCGGTTGGATGGGGTGACTGGGTAATTTCGATAAGCTAGGTCTGTAGAAGGTTATTTTCTTTTTTTCTATCTGTTAGACATATGTTGCCTCCTTTGCGTGATTGAAAGATCCGACCTGGACTGTAGCATACATAACTTTATCTCTCTGCATCTTCTATCTATGCAATTCTTTCCATCTGTTAGCCATATATTGTCTCCTTTATGTGACTCAAAATCTGACCTGGTACACAGTATATGCAACGCTCTCTTCTCAATCCCTCTGAAACTTCAGTTAGCCATATGTTTCATCCTTTGCGTGACTAGAAGAGATCCGACCTGGATGTACAGCATATGCATGCTAAATCTATCTTCTCTCTTAATAATTGTTTGCTCACCCGGTGTAAGGAGTATTTTGGAAGTCCTTGATGGTTGGAGCATATCAGAAAGCGGGAAACGGGTTCTAGTACAATTAAAAATGAACACATACAGATTGTCTGTATATCTCACTGCTCAATTTAGGTGGACAACAATATCTTTGGTCGTCGTCAGCTGAATGGTCCTTAAGGAATATTATCTAGGAACTTAGGATCACATTGTCTTGTCACTTATAGTACGTCCTAATTTTCTCACAATCTCTCGTGTTTAACTGGACCACAATACCAGCTATAACGCCCCGATTCTCAGGTATTGATTTTAATGTGTGAATTCTTGGTTTCAAGGGTTACTCAGCGAGTTGATTGCCCTACTTGCAGAGTAGCAGCGGGTTGGTCCACGCATTTTAATGACCTACTCGCCGAGTCCAAGAAGGGACTCGACGAGTAGGAGCTGGCAGCTGAAACCCTAAATCCCGAGGTTGTGCACCCTATTTAAGGGAACACAAACCTCCTTCAGCCTCTTTGTAGTCTCTTACAAAACCCTAATACGTGTGTGTGCCTATTGTGTGTTTGAAGCCTTGGAAAAGGATTTTTGGGGAAAAGAGCTTGAGAAGCAAGGGATTGGAAGCAAGGAGCTTGGGGGAAACCTGGATCTACTCCAGTTGTCATCTCTTGGGAAGGTATCAAGCTGTTATCCCCCTTTTCTACTTCGTTCTAAACCTCCTTGGTTGGAGATTAGGGTTCTTGGTTGGGTTGTAAAGTCATTTTTCAAGAGTATGAGCCAAGATCTGAAGTTGTAACTTCAGATCTGAACTCTCTATGGGTTGTAGATCCATAAAGTCCCTGTTTTGGACGTGAATGAGGCCTCCCTTGTGCATAAAACCCATTAAGAGCTTAGTTTTGGGCATTAAGAACCTTTTAGCCATGCATGCACGTAAAGTTTGCAACTTTACGTGAAAGGCATGCCCTAGGAGCTTGGATCTGTAGTTTGGGGTCGTTGCATGGCTTAAAATGGGTATGTATGGCTTGAGGACTGAAGGGACTCGGCAAGTCGTTTGAATAAAGCCGTGAACTCGACGAGTTGGAAGAACCACTCGGCGAGTCCGATGAAGATTGCCATGAGACTCGACGAGTTGATGAACAACTCGGCGAGTCGGATGAGTTTTAACCAAGATGTGTTGTGCGTTTATCCGTCGAAGTCAAAGGGGGGGGGGACTCAACGGGTGGCCTTGGGGTTTGATCGATATTCGAAGGAACTCGACGAGTCACCCCAATGACTCGGCAAGTTGGAATATGCTTCAAGGGACTCGGTGAGTTGATGTCAACATGGACTGTTGACCTTGACCAAGGACTTTGACTTTGACCAGGGTTAACGAGTGGGTCATAGAGTACTCTGAAGACTCATGAGTATGTTCGTATTACGGTAATAGGTGGTGGAGTCTTTGACGCGTGATCAGAGATTTGTGATTATTTACCTAGCTAGCATCTCCGAGGTGAGTTATCCTCACCGAACTAAGGGGTCTTAGGCACCAAGGCCGACCCATTGGAATTGATATCCCATTAGTTATTGATATGTTGAGTTAAGTTAGTAATGTATGCCAGCTGATATGCTAGTTGGGTAGATCTGTAGGACTGCCTGTGACACTGATTGATTACTTGTATGTGCATTTCGCTGTTACATGTCGACATGTTATGTTGGATGGGTTGAGGTTGTACTGCTCCGTGCGGTAGCCAACAAGCCTGAGAGTATTACAGATATGAGCTGAGGGCCCGGTAGGCATTCCAGACTCATACTGAGGACTCAGGAGTGTTTTAGATACGAGCTGAGGGCCCGGTAGGCATTCCAAACTCGTACTTGGGGCTCGATGGCATTCTAGATACGAGTTGAGGGCCCGGTAGGCATTCTAGATTCGTACTGGGGGCCCAGGGGTAGTCCAGCTTGTAAAGCTATGGACCCAGTGCATGCTGCTCTGTTTTCGATTGATATGATATGCTAGTGTTGATATTGCTATGTGGATTGTATGTGTGTCGGTATTTTGGGGGTAACTCACTAAGCTTTCGGGCTTACAGTTTCAGTTTATTGTTTCAGGTACACCAGGGGATCGAGGCAAGACCAAGGCGTGATCATACAAGTCCTCCTATTGTGTTTATGTTTCTGGGAAAAATTCTGATAATCAATATTTTGAAAACAAAGTTGTAATGTTTGATGAACTTGATATGTTTTAAAAAGTTTAAATTGGTTTGAAATTTTGGGTGTTACAAGTTGGTATCAGAGCCTTGGTTTGAGTGAATTGGAGAAACATTCGTGTGAATCCAGTCTCAAATCAAGGAAAGGTTTTAAAAAAAATGTGTGTTTTAAGAAATGGGTTTTCAAAATAAATTAAGGAGGATGCAGGGTGTACGATCAGCCGGAGCCAGTAAGCAGACCCCAAAATACCATACAGTTATTTGATTATGTGATATGTTAGAACAGCATGCTAGTGCTAGGCTAGGGATATTCAGGGATTGCATGATAGAATTCCCTGATACATGATGCCTGCTAGCCTAGGGTCTTTCCTTATATGAAATTGACATCATTATCGTAGTTATCTAGTGTAGGCATCACGGTTGTACATAATTAAGATCTTATAGACTGAGAATGTTTGATTTAGCCTTATATTATGTTCTTGTTTGATTGGGAGCTTAGGTTAGAATTAAATATTCGAAAGTCTATAGGGTCCAGCGTTATGTATGGCTAGCGTACGCTAGTGCTGCAGGGTTGGTGGAAGTTTCGTAGGTAGGTAGGTTATTGGGAGGAGTCCGCCGACTTCGAGGCATTTAGCCTTCCTTTAGCAGTTAGGCTTGAGTGCTCAATATGATTATGTGCATTGTTAGGGCCCTGTGATGATACTTGGGACAAATATGGGTAGGTGTGGAAGGTAGTATGGGCTTGTACTACTGAAAGCACAGGACCCATACGCGTAACAAGGAAGCCACAACCCATAGGGGTTTGTCGGGGTTGGTCCCTAATTATTCGTATGAGTTATCTGATACCTTGGGTTGGGTTTCAGAATGGTGATGACCAGGCGCTTTGTGACCGGATCTAGTTCGGGATCGGGATCAGGATCAGGAGAGGGCGGACAGGAGGAGCTGACAGCGCCCGAGACTATCGGCCAAATGAGGCTAGATGAGATGGATGATAGGATCCGAGCGATCCTGCATGATGAGGTTGCTGTGTTGTTTCGGGCTGAGTTGTCGTAGATGTTCGAGTCGATTAAGACCGTCATGGTGGAGTATTTTGATGAGCATTATGCACCCCTTGTAGATACAGCCGCCGCAGCAGCTGCATCAGCTGTATCTACGGCCGGGGGAGGAGTTGGTAGGGGTTTTCAGTACAGGGACTTCGATAACACAAAGCCCCCTACTTTTGATGGGACGCAGGATCCCATGAAGGCTATGAGATGGATTTCAGATGTGGAGGGGTGCTTCTTCACCTGCTCGTGTCCTACTAACCAAAAGGTCAGGTGTGCTCTGAACTTGCTTAGGTCCGGAGCCAAGGATTGGTGGAGACTTGCGATCGGGCTTACACTGATGATCAGAGAGCTGCTGTTACTTGGGAGCAGTTCATGGATATGTTCTGCGCTCGTTACATTCCGAGGGTTGACCGGGAACGTTTGGCACAGGAGTTCCTGATTTTGAAGCAGGATGGAGAGTCGGTGACGGAGATCACCCGTATGTTCACTGAGCGGGCAATGTTCTGCCCAGAGTTTGCTTCTGAGCAGTCTCAGATGACCTGTAAAAAAATATATATTTTTACAGCTCACATTACAGTAAATTGTACAAAATATTGCTGTCAATTCTAATCTTACAATAAAAAAAAGGGGAGAAAGTAGTGTATACAGTATACTGCATGTGGTCCAACTCTCCATATACAGAAAAGACAATAGCACCGTTAGTGGGACCCACCTAGTCTCTCTTTTCTCAATCAAGGTGACTACAGATGAACAACCCCTATAAATCCGGTCGCTGGCACCGTCTACCGGAAAATATCGTCGGACCACTGCCTGTTCATCAACTACCCGGCAACCCCCGAACATCTGTGAGACACCACAAATGTGATGAAACAGCTCCAACCATTGACCCCTGTGTTCTCAACCATCACCATCAGAGCACCTGTTGAGTCTAAACGGTAACAACACCAACATCGGTCGCAGTCAGCACTACCGATCATTGCCATCTCTGGCTGTCAGACCTCCAACTACTGGCCTAATAGAACAACACCAGAGATAGACCACATCCTCCAACCTAGCATTCCCGATGACCAAAGTCGGTGCACCGCTAATCACCATCTGTTTTGGTGATGACCTTCGCTGCCATCACTGGGAGCGATATCTGAACCTTGCCCCTCAATTCACTATTGGGTTATGGAGCCACGATACCCACAGTCGACCTCTGTACCTTCGATTATCGGCAATTACCTGAAGATAAGCTTAGTGGGAACAACAAATCACAACTTTTGTCTTGCTGATCCAACACCACCAATGGAAGCACCACAAGTCAACTATGTCTTACAGCACCAGCCACCGGTCTCCCTTTGATGTTCCATAACCGCCCAGCCGATCCTTTCCATCCGGTGACCGACGAAGCACACCCAACAGCGCCGTTGAGAATCCTTTTCCTGATTCAGCGTCGACGACCAAATAAAAAGCAGCACTAGTCGCCGCCAGATGTCCATCACAACTAGCTAGCGTTGCCGGTGGACCCAGCTGCTCAAATGAAGCTTTGAATTTCCTTGCACAACCGATTTAAGCCTTTTCCTCCATCATTATCGCCGTCAATCCATCGGTCTAGAGTTCGATGCTATCTTTCACCTTCGTGGTCAGTGAGCGCATATCGGCGTTTCAGATAGATGACAAAAGAAATTAGGGCAAGCCCATATCTCCCACGAAGGCTCCATCAATTTCGTATTGGGATGCTCACAATCAATTGGGCTTACATTTACATGGGATTTCTTAACATTCTATTGGGCTAATTCAATAATATAATAATCTACATTTTCCAAGAATAAATTACACAAAAGTTGTTTGTGGCCTCGCAAGCCCCGCTCAACACAGCCAGCCTTGTGCAATACAATTCGAACGAAAAATAGAAGATAAGAAGATATGAATTTGGGCTGATTATTTGCCGGCCATAACAAAAATATTGGGTTGTAGCAATTTGGGCTTCATAGATTAGTATTTAAAGGGCCACACTAGCAAAACAAAATAAGTTGTTTGACACTCATGCACCGCGAGCTCCGCTCAACAAAATACGTTGCGACTCGAACTCTCGCAAAAAAAAAAGAGGAGGGGGAGAAGAGTAGTACACTAGTACTGCTACTCGCGAAACACTTCGGAATAACCCTCAACAATTGTGTTGCTCGGCTATCAGCAGCTGTGTTGACCAACTTCAGGCAGTCCTGCTACTGAGCTCTCACCACTCATGTTGACCGGCCCTCGCTAGTCTCGCTGCTTAGCCCTTAGCAGTTGTGCTGCCTAGCTCTCAGCGGTTGCACAGCCTAACTCTCAGTAGCCATACGACCCAGCTCAGCAGCCGCAAATCTCGGTCATCAACATTTACGTTGCCTGACTCTCAGCAGTCGTGCCAGCCATGCACCCTAGTTTTTGTTAGTACTGGGGTCGCCTAGCTCTTACCAGCAGCTATGCATCTCAGCTTTCAGCGACTATACATCGGCCTTTCCCTTTCTTCGCCTCCTCTAAGAAAGGGGGGGGAATAGGGTTGGTACGACACTATGTAGAAGTGATTTTTATTACCAAGGGGGAGAGTTAAAGTACATAAAAAGCTAACACCATGAATGATGGTGTATCCCCAAGGTGATGTTGGTATTCCGGATGGAAAGAGTAGCCGCGTGGTCCAACTCTCGATAGTACTGTTGCCCAACTCTCAATAGTCGCGTTACTTACCTATCGCTAGCAGCTCGCTGCACGGGCCTCAACGGTCCTGCTGGCCAGTTCCTGACAGCAGTCTCGCTACGCACCACTTAACAATAGCTACACTATCAAGCCCTAAGTAGCACTGCCACATGGCTCTCCACAAACAGCCAAGACAGCGAGGCATCATTTAATAGTACGACTAGCGATGCAGCAAAGCACCAGGTACCATTCCGCTTTAATCCAGACTTATCACACAAGCTAGACACATAGATTATAGGGTTCTACGCCCAGTCATGCGAGGTTCAGCACCCTCGCCTCGAGTCGCCTGGCTTCTCAGCCCGACTCCATTGTAGCGGCAAGCTCTGCATGCGAGGTTCAGCACCCTCGCCTCCAGCCGCCTGGCTTCTCAGCCCGACCCTATTGTAGCGGCAAGCTCCGCATGCGAGGTTTAGTACCCTCGACTCGAGTCGCCTGGCTTCTCAGCCCGACTCCATTATAGCGGCAAGCTCCGCATGCAAGGTTCAGTACCCTCGCCTCGAGTCGCCTGGCTTCTCAGCCCGACTTCATTATAGCGGCAAGCTCCGCATGCGAGGTTCAGTACCTTTGCCTCGAGTCGCCTGGCTTCTCAGCCCGACTCCAGTGTAGCAACATGCCCCGACCATTCCATGCGATGCTCTTCCGTGTGATTTATCTACGATCGTCGGCAGCCAAGCCCGATCCATTCCACGCGATGCTCTCCCGCGTGATTTATCTACGATCACTGACAGCCAAGCCCGATCCATTCCACACGATGCTCTTCCGTGTGATTTATCTACGATTGTCAACAGCCAAGCCCGATCCATTCCACGCGATACTCTTCCGTGTGATTTATCTACGATCGTTAGCAGCCAAACCTGATCTGTTATACGCGATGCTTTCCCGCAAGACATCTCCATGTTCGCTGGCTGCTAAGCCCAAGCTATTCTCCTAAGTCGCGCATCATAAGTCACGCATCACAAGCTTATTCCACGACCAACACTATGATCTTGGTGTTTCCTATCTCATAGTCATCACGGCTCTTTGGTGCTCGGACGATCGATGAAGTGTTATCCGCATTACACCCTGCTATAGTGAGGATACTCTCCAGCAAGAAGGTCATCCCGACAGCGGCCCTGCTTCCTATGATCCCACAGCACCTCTGTTTCCTGGCTCTCGGAAACAGTCCTACTGCGTAACCTTACCTGTAGCCTCGCCACGTACCCCGCGACATTTCTGTTTCCTGGCTCTCGGAAATGGTCTCGTTGTGTAACCCTACTTGTAGCCTCGTCGTGTATCCCACATCACCTCTGTTTCCTGGCTCTCGGAAACAGTCTTGTTGCGTAACCCTACATGTAGCCTCGCCGCGTACCCCATGACATCTCTATTTCCTGGCTTTCGGAAATGGTCTTGCTATGTAACCCCACCCTATAGCCTCACTGCCTATCCCTCAACAATTCTATTGTCTGGCTATCGACAATGGTCTTACTACGTGACCCTCGCTAGCAACCAAGTCGCCCAGCTCTCGAAATCTATTCCTCGCCTCCTCTAAGAAAAGTGGGGGGGGGGAATAGGCTTGGTACGCTGCAATGCAGACCATGTAGATGGTTATTGGTGACATCCCATCTCACGTGGCTACCACAACAATCACGTCGGATAACAGTCTCAGGGACTGAATGGCAAGCTTACGCTTCTTAGCTACCCCGGTTTGACATTCCACCGACATCAGTGTCGCGTAACACTCTGTAGCAGCCTCGGTCCGCATGATCGCAACACCAGTTACTTTGCATCTCACCGACCGGCTCGCACTCTTCTCAATGAAGGAGTATCAAGTCAGCTTAAGCAGCGTTTGGCTCATCACACAACCCCATGACTCTCGTGGGCGAGGTTCGGTCATTTCTCTTTATTATTTATTGTATTGGTGCTTTATCTAGTCCGATCCGATTGTCAGCAACCCAATCACATCAGACTAGGGGGACTTGACGACGCACGGTTTATATGACTAAGTCCAGTCCGATGTCATTGGCCGCGTACCAATAACACCAGACTGGGGGGGACTTGATGGTATATGGTCCATTAGCATGACCTAGACTGATCTAGCGCGCCAGCCTGTCCTGGCACGCTCCGGCCAGCCCTGCCTGGCATTCCCTTGCCAAGTCCTGCTAGGGACTCCCTTGCTAGTGTAACATCCCGGAATAGCAAGAGTAAAGTTGAAGGGCTAAAAGAGTAAAATGGGAAAGATAGACTCGGCGAGTCCATGGGTGGACTCGGCGAGTAGAGTCGCGACTTGGTCGCGTGTTAAGTGTCCGACTCGGCGAGTCAGTGTATTGGACTCGACGAGTAGGCGCTGAATGGGGAAAACCCTAAATCCGGAAGTTGAGCCCTATATAAGGAACATTATGTTTCCTCCCCAGCCTCCTTATCACCCCTTGAGTCCTAGAAACCCTAGTTTCATGGAGAAACCCCATTGTTGAGTGAATTGGAGCTTGGAGAGGTGGTTGTTGAAGAGATCTTAAAGAAGAAGAGGCTTGGAGCAAGGGGCTTTGCTTGGATTCGAGTTCCATTGCAGTTGGGGCGTTCTTTTGAGGTAATATCTCGTCCTTGGGCTGTTAGTCTTATGGATTCATCATTATGGGGTTTGTGGGGAGCTTATCTTTTGGTGTTTTGGAGTTTAGAGGTTAGATCTAAGGTTGCTACCTCAGATCTGGAATGGAGAAGGGTTGGAATGCCTGAAAGTCCCTGTGTTCAAGTGTGTAGTGAAGCTATCATGTCCCAAACCCTAGCCCCAAAGTGTTAAGGGCCTAGATCTCTTTGGATTCACGTAAAGTTTGCCACTTTACGTGATGGATGGGTTGTAGGAGGCCAGATCTATGTTTTGGATCAATTGCATGGCCTGGAATGCTTCTGTATGGATTCAGACCGGTGGTACTCGGCGAGTCACATGGGTGGACTCGATGAGTTGCTTGAAGATGAGCTGGAACTCGACGAGTTGGAAGAACAACTCGGCGAGTTGGATGAAGATGGCCTGGAACTCGGCGAGTTGTATGAACAACTCGGCGAGTAGGTTGAAGATAGCCTGAGACTCGGCGAGTCTGTTCTTGGACTCGGCGAGTCTTGTCGAAGAGTCCCAATATTTTCTGGACGAGTCGAGAATCGGTGAGTCAAGGGATGACCCGGTGAATTATGTGCGAGTGGACTCAGAGTTGTTGGACTCGACGAGTCTCGGGGTGACTCGGCGAGTTAGGTCGCGGATTGAGGGAAGTTCTGAGCATGGGGACTCGGCGAGTCATCGGGTTGACTCGGCGGGTAGAGTCAGTCAGGGGTTGACTTTGACCTTGTCCAAAGGTTGACCAGTTGTCTTTCAGGGGTATTTTGGTAATTAAGGGTATTTATTGAGTTGAGTGTGTCGGTGTTCAGTGGAGGAGTTCGTGTCGGAGCTTGGAGCAGCGGGATCTTATCCTTTCAGCCGGCAGTTTCGAGGTGAGTTATCCTCACTATATCAACAGGGTCTAAGGCACCAAGGCCGGCCCTTATCGGATTGAGATCCGGGTAGTCGTTGTTATGTTATTGTTGTGATATATTTGCATCCTGAGAGCTAGGATGGTATAAGTTAGAGACCTGATTGAGATCGGTATCCTGAGAAATAGGGAGATGCTATGCTAGTGACCTGTTAGGTAGGTATCCTGGTTAGGATGATGATATGTTATGTGATATGTTTGATCTGCTTGTTGACTGTGAATTGCTATATGATTGTATATATATGTGCACATGGTTGTTTGGACTGGAGTTGGGTTGAGGCGGGTCCTGCTTTGTGCTGTAGGCCAAGATGCCCAGGGCGGACCGGTTGTTCCGAAGGCCCAGCGAGCGGTCCGGATAGGCTGTAGGCCCCAAGAGGGTGGACCAGACGTGCCGAGGCTCGGAGAGTGGACCAGGCAGACTAAAGGCCTGGTCCGGGCGGACCAGTCATACTGTAGACTCAGAGAGTGGACCAGGTGGATTGAAGGCCCGGTGCGGGCGGACCAATCACACTGCAGACTCAATGTATGTGGAGAGTGGACCAGGTGGATTGAAGGCCCGGTGCGGGCGGACCAATCACACTGCAGACTCGATGTATGTGGCTAGACTCAGAGGGTGGACCAGGTGGACTGTAGGCCGGTGCGGCGGACCAGTCACACAGTAGACCCGGAGTGCATGGCTGTTCTGTGATCTGATATGTTGTGGTATGTTATGCGTATGGTATATGTGGTTGGTATTTTGCGGATATCTCACTAAGCTTTCGGGCTTACAGTTGTGGTTTTATGTTTTTCAGGTTCTTCAGGAGATCGTGGCAATGCGAAGGCGTGATCGTACTGCTCCTCATGATTTTGTAGTAATGAGATTCTGGGAATACGTTAAATGTTTTGTATTGAAAACCTTTTTGTAAAGATTTAATGGAATCGAGTTGTTTTTGAAAAAAATTAAAATTGGTTGTATTTTTCGGTCATTACAGCTAGCCTCGCTGGGGACTCTCCTGTTGGTTTATACAGCTTAGTCCAGTCCAATGTCATTGGCCGCGTACCAATAACACCAGACTGGGGGGACTTGATGAGATATGGTCCACTGGAATGGCCTAGACTGCTCTAGCGCGCCAGCTTGGCCTGGCGCGCTCCTGCCAGCCCTGCCTGGCGTTCCATTGCCAGCCTTGCCTGGCTCTCCCTTGCCAGCCTTGCCTGGCTCTCCCTTGTCAGCCCTGCTGGGGACTCTCCTGCTGGCTCGGCCAGGCGCTCCCTCGCCTGGCACTCCCTTACCATCCTTTCTTGGTACGCGCCCGCTAGCCTCGCCCAACGCCTCCGGGCGGCCTTACCCAGCTCCTTGCTAGTTAGGCCTGATTTGGGCAGGCCCAAGGCCTGACCTAATTGTCCCCTATATAATGAACAGTACCTCCTCCATGGAGAGGGACCTTCCCCAGATCTTCCCCCATGGCTCAGCCGCCACTATACTCCGGCCGGGTGGCTCAGCCGCCACCCGCCGCCTTCAGCCACCAGCACCAAGATGTTTCTCTCCAGCTATGGAGGACCATCTCAGATCTTCTAGTTGATCTAACTTGACCGTCGGAGCCCGCTCCCGGGGCACAGTCCCTGGGGCGGCTCTAACGCGTCTCTCTGATTGTGACTAGTAGATCTCTGCCGCAGCCGAAGACCAGAAGACTCGTCGGAGGTCCATGTCCCATTAGGTACCAATTGAACAACCTGAGCTGAATGATGGGCAGTCAGAAGGAGGAAACTATAGTGGGATGGTTGGCCAAGCCAACCCACCGATAGTTAGATAAAACAATCAGGATGGAGGAAATGACAGACGTGGATGCAAGTACAAGGATTTCATGGCATCCAAACCACCGAGTCTATCTGGAAGCCCGATGCCGGTGGAAGTTATGGACTGGATCTCCGAGATGGAGACAATGTTTGAGAGTTGCGAGTGTAGCAACAGACAGAAGACCGCTCTCGCGGCTCCTCTATTGAAATCTGGAGTACTGAGTTGGTGGAAGCTACTAGCTGATTCAATGCCTAAGGGAGAAGCTAGTAAGATGTCTTGGGAGGATTTTCTAGTGCAACTGAAGATGCAATACTACTCTGAGCAGGATCTTCTGGAAATCAACAACGAGTTCCAGAATCTGAAGAAGGGAAGAATGAGTGTTACTGAATACGCTGCGAGCTTACAGAGAAAATGAAGCTTGTTCCTCACCTCATCCCAACTGAACTCTCCAAGGTTAACAAGTTTGCCCTCGGATTACCAGCGGACTTCAGTCCAATGGTTAAGCAAACTACCACTTTGAAAGCCGCCATCTGGGCAACCAGGAATGTTGAGACCCAAATTAGGGAAATGGGTCTGGAGAGAGCTGAAGTTGGCGAGAAAAGGAAGCATGAAGGATCTTCAAAATCCAAAAAAGAAAGGAAATTCTCAAAGACTGACGAAGGAGGAGGAGGTGAAGCCAAGTGGTGCGAGAAGTGTCAAAAGAAGCACTTCAGGAAATGTAGCGAGGATGTGACTTGCTACAAATGTGGAAAGACATGGCATTACGCCAGCAAGTGTGCATCTAACAAAAAGGCGTGCCATGGATGTAACAAAGAAGGTCATATTTCTAGGGACTGCCCAAAGAAAAACGAGGCAGCAAGGCCAAACACACCACCAAGGCCAAGGGCATTCCACATGATCCTTGACGAAGCAGAAAACCATACGAGGAATCAAGGATGAGGAATTCATACCTGAGGATCAAGTTATGAAGTAACCAAGGGGATAGAATCATATGATGTAGCCTATTAGAGGCAGAGTCTAGGGTAAACTTGAACACCGATGTAATAGTTTCAAGAAATAATAAAGCCTTCGCTTTGTTATCTGATGTGTTAAACTGTTATGTGATTTTCTTGTATGGTGACTTGGGGACTGCGAAACAATACTTGGGACGAGTATGAGTAGGTGTGAAAGGTAGTGGATGCATATACTACCGGAAGCACAGGACTCACGCTTGGATCAGGGAAAGTCACAAGGTTACCAAGAAGCTAGTAATTGATTCTGTTTTATTCAAGTATGTCGTTACCATCATTTTGGTAATGAATAAGAAGATTGTTGATATTCCGAACCTAGTGGTCATATTGAATTGAGTCTGACTACGCTGAGTATGTTATGTGGTTTAGAAAATCAAGTTCGATGTAGCATCTGACTTAAGACAGAAGATTGGAATAAAAAGTGATCAGTAGAGGTATCGCGAACAGTTGCTTCTAGCTAGAAATGCTACCTTTTAAGATGTGATTAGAACATGAAGGAAGGTATAGTCTATTCTGGAATTTGACTCTAAAAGACCTGAGTCCAAGCGATGCATCATATGATGATAGGTCATTAGAATATGACACATCATAATAAAAGAACTTATCTTAAGTTCGTATCCAGTGAGGATTGAGATTGTTACTTGAAGGTCATAATTTGGAGTCTAACGTGGGATAGGGAGCAAGTGAAAGATCGAGCACCGCCTGCAGTCAAAGAGTCCAAGAGTTAGATACTCATTCGAAGAAACAAGGAAGTTATGATTATTACCTAGGATGAAGAGATCACATATGGAATCATTATACTGCCCTGTTTCGTTGATGATTACAGGACGTAATCATCCTAAGGGGGAGATAATTGTAACACCCGCAGATCCGGGCTAGTAAATTTAGAGCAATAGGGGTCAAAAACGACTTTTAGACAAAAGATTATTTAGAATAAATAATCTTAACCAATTTGTAGAATATGTCTCAAGGGTTCCATACATATAAAGAGCACCGAAATCCGAGTTATAACGAAGAAGTTATGACCCGTCGAAGTTTTACGGCAAAACCGGCACGGCACCAGGAAGTGTAAATAGTGAATTTACGATAGAGCAAGTTTTAGCCTTAGCGATCTAAACAAAAGTTGTAGAATACGATAAACCGAGAGATTCCATAAAAAGAACGCCCAAATCTGACTTCGTATGAGGAAGTTATGATTTTTCGAAGTTTCGGCTTAGTAGTGTACAGCCCAAAATTTGAATATTAGATCGAGCGGTTTTTAGCCGACACAACCTAAACGAGAATCGAAGATCTCATTAATAGTAGCGTAACGATAAAGATGGACGACAACGGACGTCGGATGAAGGAGTTATGGATTTTTAACGGACCATTCCTGTCACGGCCTGTTAAATAATATAACTTTTAAAATAAAGTCAAAATTAGCCAACGGAGTCTAAACAAAAGTTGTAGAGTACGTTCTCGCCTTCGCGTGAATATAAAGAGTGTCGAAAACGGAGCTCGTATGCAAAAGATACGAATTTTTAAAATTTTCACTCGAATTTGCGAAACTGGTTTCTCAATTGATGACGTGACATGATCTGGACCATCGCTTGCTGATCACGCCTTGCTTTGGATGGGTGGCACCTGTCCTCGCATTACGCCCCACGTACGAAGCTTGGAACGCGCCGCTTACGCCTCGCACTCCTCGGCCCAACAAGCTCCACGTCGCACCACCGAGAACGCCCCGCGTAACCTTCTGAACGCCCCGCGTAGTGCGAAGCCTCGCGGTTGACATTAGACTAAACCCTAGTGGTACTGATACTAGGTTTTATCGAAGGAAAATTGTTTTGAGAGTATCGAAGCGCTGTCCGAGTGCTGAGTCACCACCTTTCAGGTGAGTGCATAGTTACTTTCATCTTACACATAGATATGAAGTATTTTATATAAATTACGTGCTATGTGTGCATATTATCTGAATACTTGTTGTCTATGCTGGATGAACGATTTTATACATGTTTTAAATGGTTTAAACTGTATATGTATTTTATATCTACGATAATGTTGGGGTCAAACATGGGTAGATCTAATAGATGGAATATGAGTTGGATGATGAGTTGAGAGGAGTTATAGACCACGAGGTGAGGGTGAGAGGTGGACGATGTGAGAATCCTTTTCCCAAACGATGGCCCCGTCATTTGGTAGAGTATGGATGACAACCACAGACTATTCTAGACAGTCCAGTGGAACACCAGCAGACTCGCAACTTGTAGGTGTTGTGAACGATGTGTTCACCCGGTGTACTCTAAACCTAGGTGATCATGCAGACTTGATGCCTAAACCCTGGTGATCATGCATACTTGATGCCTAAACCCTGGTGATCATGCAGACTTAATACCTAAACCTTGGTGATCATGCAGACTTGATGCCTAAACCCTGGCAACTATGCAGACTTAGTGCCCGTTGTGTCAACCGTGGCAACGATGGACTTTGTGCCGATTCCTTAGGATGGTCCTTAGGAATGAGTGAACGAGAAATAGCTGATTCTTAGGGTAGATCCTTAAGAATAAAGAAGATAATGGGGATGGGTAATTGGGTTGATTGCTTAATTGTTTAAACATAATAATTATATTATTGTGGGTTGAAAACCCTATGTACTCACCAGGTTTCCAAACCTGACCCACTCAGTTTATTTATATCACATGTGTTGTTATAATGCCACATTACACTGAGAGATTAAGGAGATGTAAATCACTAGCGATAATGAATGTAAGTTCTGTTTATACTTATGTTTCTATATTGACGATGACATCCCAAATCTTTTAAAATGAATAAAAATATTTTTCCTAGGAAATGCTTTGATAAAGTATTTATCATGTTTTACTGGGAACAAATTTTGCAACATTTTTATTAAAAGAAATACTCTGATTTTTATAAAGCATAAACAAAATCGGTCTTTTTTGGCCGTGAAAAGGGGGATGAAACATTATATATACATATATATATATATATATATATATATATATATATATATATATAGATATATATATATATATACATATATATATATATATATATATATATATATATATATATATCTACTTACACTATTTTAGGTATGGAAAATACTTATGCATTTCATTTTTGAATCATTTAAAAACTACTATTCATTTATGGAAAATATTGGATTTTCTAGATACAAACACAGTCACTTTATACAAAAAGGCATACAATTCTTATACAAAAATACTTATGAACTCACTAACTTAATTGTTGACACTTTTTCAAATATACTTGTATTTCTCATGAATTCAGTAATACAGGTAACAACTCCTTTTGGGAAAGGACGTTAAGGCGTCAATTTCAAACTTATTATATCATCATAATGTAATTTCTTTTGAAACATGTAATATAATCAACAATGTAACTTTTTAAATTATATTTATGGTGGTTGTGTTTTCTTTCTTTACTATCTATTCAACTGTTATGATACTACATGAAGTCATTCGCCCTCGAACGATTCCGCCGTTCTGGTTTGGGGGTGTGACAAGGCCCCACCTGGCATCGGGCCTCGCTCCATATATATAAAAACACATACAATATATACAACAATCACACAGACAACAATCATTCTATAAACATAAATCAATGGGTCGCTATTGGTGCCTTCGACCTACCAATACGCCCAACGTACTAGACAACGACCGAGAGGGCGTTCAGGCCAAGCCTCTTATGCTCCGCGTACGACATAGATGCTCAAAACTCGACTTTAAACACTTAATGCGTTAAGACCAAATGTCCAAATCACATATATTGCTCTTGGGAATGTCTTAAATGATAAATTCGAAAACTTGATTCCTTTACATGGCTCAATTAGGCACATATCCAAACCCTTAGTCCAAAGTATACTCTCAAGCCAAAAATCCCATGCGTGGATGAATGGGGATGTCAAATTTCCCATCTTTATGACTTTATAAGCTCAAAGTGATCAGAAAAGACACTCAAGACAATTTGGAACAACCCAAACTTCAAAAGTCCAAATCTTGGGACCAAAAGCATAACATAACATGGTTCAAAAATAGATCTACCTAAAGAAACATAAATGTACAAGCTTTATACCTCTCGGAGCTTACAAAGATGATGAAAGTTCTAGATCTATAAGCTTGAGCTTCTCCAAGCTTCAATGATGGACTTCTTCTTCTTCTAAGAGCACCAAAAACACTCAAAGTTCTCAAACTTCACTAATGGGGGGTGGGGAGGGGGTAAGGTTTCGAATATTTGCTTTGGGGTGAAAGGAGGCTGAGAATAAAGAGGCCACAAGGGACATAAGGTGTTTATATATGGTCCAAACCCAAAATTTAGAGTTTCTACCTGCCACGAGTACGCCCAACGTACTCTAGGTATCCCCAACATAGTAGAGAGAAACCCTGTGTCCAAGTCTTGCCAAGGTACACCCCACGTACCCTTAATTACGCCCAACGTAATGGTCATTTGTGCAAAAATAAGTACAATCTAGTTTAAAAGGAGTTTACCTACAATCCAGGTATTATATGGAACGCCTCGGAACTACTTGTGACTAGTTGCGATCCTCAAAGTCAATGAGAACAACTTCAGAATGTGGTTAGATTCGAACGTCGGACCTCTAGTTGCGAAACTCAAAATTCAAAGGACTTTTTGCGAGGAACTTGCATGGCTATTGATGTCGGCTAGAGGTCGAAGATTCTAGAGACACTTTTGAGTTGTTTTTATTTTTATTTAACAATTTTCTTTTATTTATTAGTTTTTTTTTTGTAAGCATTGCTAGGTTATAAAATAGCCACCAATGTCAAACATTTTGATCATATGGATTTTGATTTAAGAACTTTTATTATGTTGAGTTGTGTACTCGCCCTTTTTATCAATTGTATTACGCGCATTCTGGAATTATTCAAATTCAAATCATTGTCTTGATTTGTCTCCACCAATATTCAATCTATAGGTCTTGATTATATATCAAATCTATCATTTTTCTTATTTTCTTGCCTTTGTTTGTAACGTCCCAAAATTCAAGACTAAAAATTTCTTTTAAAAAGTACCACTTAAAGTCAAATCATCATTTCAAAACATAAACAGAGTATTAGTTTTCAAAACACATGTTTATTATCAGAGTGAACATTCCCAGGCTGACTAATCTATGGTGTGTGTGTCATGCGATCACCCCGAGCTCCTCCCTCCGCTACCGGAAGTACCTGAAAGCAAAACTGAAAACCGTAAGCACAAAGCTTAGTGAGTTCCCCCATAATACCCCATACCATGCAAACATATAACAACCAATGTTCAGCTAGGAGTTACGGGCCTTGCCCACACTCAGGAAGATACGGGCCCTGCCCACACTTCGCTAGCCGGGAGATACGGGCCTCGCCCACACTTGTGAAGATACGGGCCCTGCCCACACTTCGCTATCTGGGAGATACGGGCCTAGCCCACACTCCAACCTCGGAGAGATACGGGCCCTGCCCACACTCAACCGCTAACCCATAACATACAAGTATCACGCAGACAACAAGTATAAGCAACTCTACCATATTAACACATATATCATACTTGACTAAACCCAGAGATACGGGCTTGGCCCACACTCTAGTACTAGCATCTCGTCTACACGGGTCGACCTTGGTGCCTTAGACCCGTTCCTACTGGAAAGGAAACTCACCTGATACTGCTAAACTGCTGCTGCTAACCCCTTTATCCGCTACCTGACCACTGACTCCGAACTGCTGCTCCGCTAGCTCCCCGAGCTACCAATATCAACATAACACTTAGTCTAAATGACCCTCAAAGGTCAACCAAGCCAACTCTGGTCAAAGTCAACGTCCTGGTCAAAGTCAACCTTCCAGGTCAACCCTACTCGTCGAGTCACCCTACTGACTCGCCGAGTCAGCCCCTGACTCGCCGAGTCTACTGATTCCCGATTCCTGTCCTGTCCAACTCACTGAGTCCTGGCTCGACTCGCTGACTCGAGACTTAACTCGAAGGTTTTGGGACCACGCGACCTGACTCGCCGAGTCTAAGAACAGACTCGCCGAGCACACGACAATCTTCATCCAACTCGCCGAGTTCATGCCTATCTTCATCCGACTCGACGAGCTGTTCATCCCACTCGTCGAGTTCCTCCTCATCTTCAAGCTACTCGCCGAGTCCAATAAGATCCACTTACATGCAGAGGACTTCCGAGTCATGCATGAACTCCAAACTGTAGATCTACCCTTCCCAAGCCTATTCCCTACGTAAAGTTGCAAACTTTACGTGTAGAGAGGGAGATCTAGGCAAAATGCACCAATAACTAGGGTTTAAGACCAAGAGGCTCCAAAATCCACCCAATGGCTGATACTTTACGGGATTCTAAACCAAAACAAGCATGGATCTGAGGTAGCAACCTCAGATCTGGACCTCAAGCTCAAGATTGATCTTAGGCATGGCTTAAAAGCCCCAAAACTCATAACCAAAGAAGATCTAAAGGAGGGAAACGAATTGATACCTTCAAATGCTCCGAAATGTTCCCCAAACTTCAGATCCAAAGCACTCCTTGATGCTTCAAAGATTCCCACTTCTTCTTCTTCTTCTTCTAAATCACTCAAAAATGGCCAAAAGCATGAATCATCACAATGGAGGCTTAGGGTGCGGCGTTCTGGGTGTGAGGGGCAGTAAAGGAGCCCTAGGAAGAAGATTGAGACGTTTAAATAGGCTCCAAGCCCCGGATTTAGGGTTTTCCTCGCACAGACCAGACTCGCCGAGTCCACTTGGCCGACTCGCCGAGTTGGTCACTTACTCCTCGACCCGGATCCCGCTCCGACTCGCCGAGTCCTTCCTTGGACTCGTCGAGTCCCTCCTAAATTTAGGGTTTCCTTTACTTTCTTGGCTTTCAAAATCTTGGGTGTTACATTGTTCTTGTTATCCGTCTCATTCATACAAATCAGAAAACCCAAGAAGAAATCAAGTCATCCCCCATCGTAATCGTATCACACCTTCATGGACAACTAAAAGAGAAAGATAATAAGTAGGGAGATTGCATAACACTAATTTAGTTAGTGTTAGACGGCCTCCAAAAGATAGGTTTTTGGCATTCCAATCCAAGAGTTTTCTTGGAACCTCTCAATGATGGGTTTCCAATTAATTAAAATGATGAAAGTTTTTATCAAAATTTTAGAAGATAATGTACAGGTAGATATGAAGTAATATCCACACTGTTTTTTATATTAATTTTGAGGTATGGTCTAATAATAATCATATTATTATTTTAAGACTGGACGATGCACCTCTTCCATCATACCGCAGTAAGATGTGATATGCGGTAAACACCGCACCAATGCCCTCCAAAAAAGTGCGATATACGGTATGTGAGTGCAGTTTTCCGCAATTTTTTTTCTTTTTTAATTATTATTAATTTGTAAGGAACTAAAACCCATGACTTTTGATATATATATATATATATATATATATATATATATATATATATATATATATATATATATATATATGAAACGGCTAAAGAATTGTATATAAGAGGGCAACCATTAGCAAGAAACTAGAGGAAGCCAAAAACATAAAGTACAATACAATTTTAATGTAAAGAAGACTTAGAAAAAATTACAAGCAAGCAAATGGGGATATGCACCAATCGCACCATCTAACAGCCCCCATTGAGCCCCTATGTTTTAACGAGAAGAACACCAATGCTTGTATGTCGTCCACGATTTTGATAGGACTTGCCTTCACCTGTTTAAAAATTATGTCATTGCAAGCTTTCCATAGACACCAAATTAATCCGTAACAGATCATCATGAAACCTTGTGTTTATTGGGACATTGACTCCAATTAGATGCAAATTCCAACAGATCCTCTAAGGTATTAGTAGGTCTAAGAGTTACACCACACCACCTCATGATCCACTCACACACGGCTGAGGCAAAGTCACATTGGATGAAGATGTGATCTGCACTTTCACTGATATGATTGCAATATCCACAATTTGGAGAGATATTATTGACACCTCTAGAGATCAATGCTTGAGCCGATAGGATTCGTCCCCATTTAGCCCGTCATATAAAACATAACACCTTTAGTGGAACCTCCTTCATCCAATCTATTTTTATACCTGGTATGGCAGGGTAGTTTTGTCAAACGTTTTTCGCAAGGCCTGTACCGTGTATACGCCACCAATCCCAAGGGCGCATCACCATGCATCTGCCTCATAAGTTGGATTAAATGGATCCAATGCAGTTAACAAATGCCCAAGATTCTGATTTAGGTTTTCCGACCAGGGGTTAGCATTCCAGTCCAAAGTATATATACAGTGGCGGACCTTAGTGGGGCATTTGGGGTCCCGGGCCACTACTCAATTTCCAACACACAGTGTATTTTTTTTCTATTAGGTGCACCCGTTTGAAGGACGATGGACACCCCTACTAAGACAGTCTGCGTCCGCCACTGTATGTGTGTGTGTATATATATATATATATATATATATATATATATATATATATATATATATATATATGAGAGTAAATTAGATCGAATGATCTCCTTGATAACAGGAGAAGACTATATATAGATACACACTACTAGAAAAAAGGCCTTTTACGACGCTCATTGCGCGTCGTAAAACGCTCAGACGACGCGCAAATGCGTGTCAAGGAAGGCCCTGTCATAAAGAGAGACGACGCGCTTTTGCGCGTCGTCTATAGACGACGCGCATTTACAACGCGCATTTATGACGCGCAATTACGACGCGCGTTTACGACGCGCAATGCGTATCAAGGAAGGCCCTGTCATAAAGGAAGACGACACGCATTCGCGTGTCGTAACCTTACGACGCGCGTGTTTATGACACGCAATGCGTATCAAGAAAGCCCATGTCAAGAAAGGCCATGTCATAAATAAAGATGACACACATTTTTGCGTATCATAATTTTAAATGTTAAAAAAAAATTATTTATGGATTTACTAATTTTCAAATTAAATTTGCATTTAATGTCCAATAATAGAAAATAATATATCATATATAAAAAATATAATCCATTACATAAAATTTAATGTCATACAAAAATACAATACATTGTAATACATTGGTATTAAGGGGACCTAATTGTACATTGCTATTAAGAGGTTTTCCCTAACTATATAACCTATTTGTATAACCAAGTCCAAATGAAAGTATCCACGACCTTCTTCCAGCTGTGTTAGATTCCGAACGAATTAACCTATATATTAATAAAAAAAATAACATTAACATATAGCAATAAATAATAATATTAATAATAATAATAGCCATATTAATAAGTGCATTAAGTCAAAAAGAAAACACAACTACGTATTTGTCTATTTTGTTGACTGGATGAACTATGTGAATGTGAGTAAATGACCCTATTACCCTTCTATACATATGAATTCAAAAAGAAACACCCCTTTGTATGTACTATGTCAAAAAGCATCACCCCCTAGTGAACTATCTGAATGCAAGTAAATGACCATTCTACCCCTTTGTATTTGTTAGGTCAATAAGAAACACACCTATATATATGTCCCTTTTTTTACTAAATGAATAAACTGTTTGAATGCAAGTAAATGACCATTTTACCCTTCTGTATCTATACCCATCAAAGTAAAAGATGCTGAATGATAAATGATACATTAATGGATGATATGTCACATAACACATACCTAAAAAAAGCAAGAAATGGCTTCATTAACTTTCTTTTCAGTAGAACCCCATGATGATTGAAGATGTGCTTGTGAAAGAAGACAACAGCCAAGAAGGTGAAGAAGTGTGCACCATTCGTAGTTTACACCCTGCATACCACTAGATGTTTGATCCTTATTTCAGGTTTTATAACGCTTCTGGTCCCTATTCCAAGTAAAATGACTATCTTTTTCAGACCAAAATAGACATTTTATTTGGACTATAGACCAAAAAATGCTACAAGCACCTCAGTTGAGGACCAAAATTGCAAAAATAAGCTATTCTCAGGGACCAAAATCGTAATTTACTCTAACCTTAAAGATACTATTAAGTTAGTTATGCACAAAATAAAATACTAACTTTTCTATTGAGTGGAAGAGCTCTAAACCCATTAGCTCTTGAAGCCACATTCTCATTTCCAGTATTGCCCTTTTGTGTGACACCAAAAGATATTCAATTACATGTTAGTAAACAAAAAAATATAAAAATGCAAAATTCGATAAAATAATAGTGATATGTGGATTTATAATAACCTTATCCTTTGTGACCTTTGTGCCCTTTGACTTGTGGCAAGATCAGGTGGTCTAGGAACAATAATATGCAACTTACTATCCATGCCACCTTCCTATATAACCATAAAAATAAAAATATAATTAAAAACTAAAAAAAGAAAACGTCTAAAAAATCATTCACAAGATCAAATGGACCACATATAATCTGTATGTTACCTTTTTTGGTGCCTTGTGGATAAAATTAGCTTGTTGCTTTGTGTTAGTGACCTGAGATGTAAATTATAGGCATCAAGTATTTATCCTTTAATATAATAAGTGTGCAGAAATGTTTCATTACAATGATAAAAGGGTATTTATGACCTTACACAAGAGGCCTCCCTCGAGCTTTTGTCTTTTGGCTGCTTGACCTTCTACATTAATAGAATTGTTACCCGATTTTTGAACTCTAACACACAATGTTATAAAGTTTTTTCAAATTTATGGTTTATAAAACAATAATACATTATCCTGTTTGATTCTTTTTCCATTCCTATCTGCTTTTAACAGTAATTAAGAAGCATAATCACAAGAATAATTTCAATTTCAGCAGTATAATTAATACCTGGAATAATCCATTAAATGTTCTTGATTTTGTTTAGCTAATTGACTTGCAGTAGGTTTCATTAAAGTTGAAGATCTAGGAAAACTTGGTTTCAAACTTGATTTTGTCTTAGATTTATAATTATCAGTTCTTTTAGGCTGTTGCTTCTGGAAGTTTGGTAGCCTCCTCTAATTTGTCTTCTTTGAACAAAGAGTTTTCATCCATTCTTCTTCTATCATCTGCACTTATCCTCTCTTCTACTGTCATATCACTACGAGCTTTTCCTTATCAAAACATCCCTATTTATTAGACAAATAAAAATGACAACATTAACCCCATAATGATTTCAAATTCTTGGTGGGGCAAATCAAATGTTAGAAAAACCCTTTTATCTTAGAAGCTTTTATTGAAAAGAAAAAAAGCTCTGAAAAAAAAAAAACTTTTGCGATTTGTAAGTTTGCCATGAAAACCATTTTGAAAATTTCTTTTTAACTATTCTATATTAAGATAAATTATAGAAAGGAAAAAAAAACTTATATTTTGGATATTTTTACAGAAAAAGCTTGTAAAAATGTATAAAAATAAGGGCTTTTTTTATTTCATGTAGCACAACTGCTACTCCTCTACTTACTTCCATCAAGCAAACAACATGTTTGGTAGCCACTTTCATATAATTTCTTGTGGGTGTGTGTGTATGTGTTTCTTTATCCTAATGGTGATAGTTTTCTCCCCAATAAATATTTGTTGCCACTTTCATTGTGGATATGGCTAAGATTAGTGAGAAAATAACACAACTGAGATAGTTTTATGGATCTTATCTGACCACAATCTTTACAGGAAAGTCTCTTGTTCCTGTGCATAAAACCACCATCAAGTTCAAGACTCCATTACTCCCCTTTCCAAGAACTCAAGTGTTCCATCGTTATTGCAGATCAATCATGAAGACAGATACAACATTACCTATCATAGTTAAGGAAATTCACTCCATGATCTTGGAGATACTCTCGAGGCAGAAAACGATGATGTAACTCAAGAAAACAGATTACTCCCAGCAATGAATAAAATATTTACCAAAGTAATTAATGGGAGTTTTATACAAAGGTATATTACTTTAAAAAAATATTTACCAAACTATTGCGTTTTGAAACTTAATTACCAAAAGGTTGTAAATTGAAGTTTTTATGCGGTGTATTATTTTCTCTTTTCTAATTTTAAATTAACTTCTTTTGTTTTAATTAGCTTCTAACTTCATCCCTATCACCATCATATAATGTCGAATACCATTAACTTTTATCAGGCAGCCATCTTTCTTCGTCTACAAAAAGTAAACAAAAAAACTCAAATCTACAATAAGCGAAAATTAAACCTAAAGTTTCAAATAAATATTTACCCCAAAAACAAATTTAGCCTGAAGCTACTAAACCAAATATAATGGGGTTGATCACTGATTGTATCAGAGACGAACTAGAAGGGGAAATGGGTCCGGTGAGATCAAGGGAGTTGAGCACTATTTGATTAGAATATGAACAAACACAGGGCAAAGATCAAATAAACTTTCTTCCAGATAAACTTTCTTTATTTAATATATTTTGACCAATTTTGAAAAGATGTGTAATACTTCCAGGAAGAGGATCAGATAAACTTTCTTCCAGATCATCAACAGGATACCCATTTTGAAAAGATGAATATTCTTTATATAATATATTTTGACCAATCTTGCTTCCAATTTGCTCCAAGTAACCTAATAATTTGCATCGTATGGTATGGATCCATTATAAGTTAACACAAAAAATGAAAAAAAAGACAGAAATACCCCTCTCCATACCTGCAACAGATGGTGCTGCTTCTTTTGCTTCAAAAGCTTCACAAACTTTAGATATATCTATTATTGCATCACTCATATATGGGCGAAGAATATTCGACTCCCCAAGATAAAGAAACATGTTGTGAACCAGAATAATTTTGGTTTAGTTCATTTAATGTTTCAGTTAGAAAGATTTTATAAAAATAAGAAGATTTAACAAAAAAAAATCTACCTTGGATTCATATGCGGATAAGGTATTCTGTATCATTCGAGACACTTCATCAAGAGAATGACATGAATATTTTTCATCTCCCGTCTTTTCCTTAGTTTTATTGACTTTGGAAGACTGTAACAGAGACAAAAAAAAGTATGGATTCCTAGCATATGCATACAGTATACCTGGCCTCATTGCATTGAAGCCGGAGCCACCAGCATCATCAGCATTTAATGTGGACATCTGAGCAGGTCTTGCTTGCTTTTCGCATTGCCAATGATCACATCTAACAGGTTCAGCAACTGAAACACAGTAACAAGTTTCACATTGTTAATGATCACATCTAACTGAGGATTTCGACTGTTCAAAGGAGATTCTTATAACTAATTTTGACATAGCTTCCATGTGCAAGAATTACTTCAAAACATAGTAACACAAAAAAGGACAATACATGTAATCTACCTCAATGTTATTGCTATTGTACATTACACTTCAGATTTAATAAAAACATGTGTAGTTCCTTGCTCAAAATATATAATATAGCATGAAAACACAAGAGTCACTCATTGGGGCATTTTATCAAACAGTTGGTGTTCACCAAAAAGTATCCCTAAACAGGCAGTGGTTAATTATTCAAAGATTACCAGGTTGCTGTCTTATGTAGTAACAAAGCAACCAAAAATAACGAGCAATAGCCCAAGTTGTAGGAGCGTAGAGAAATAAAACATCAATTGTGCTTAGAAGATTCAAAAGATTTACAAACAGTGTAATTCAGAAAAAAAAAAAAACTGTTGACTGATGTCTTTAATAAGAATTGATTACTCACCTACATATATAAATGCATGATGGTTCCATCATTGGTAGTGGGTAACAAGTTCACGACATCAACCACTCTGTAGTCACGAAACCTTGTGGTGAGATTCTTGAGGGTTTCAACGACCCTTGTAGGCTCGAGAGTAACCAAGTCGCAGGGTTGTGATGTCATACCGGGAATCCATAGCCAAGTTGGGTGAAGGAACAAGAATATTTAATAAGATAACTCTAAAATAGGAGATAGAAACCTAAATTGCCTTTTAGGTTTTCAAAACGTGAATTCAAGGAGAGGAAAAAACCTTTCTGGGCTTAGAATCCCTAGTTCTTCAACATAGAGCCCTTAATCATAATGATTTTGTAAGGTCTATTTTTGGGAGAAAAAAACCCTTAATATCAACAATCTTGTTCTGCCTTAAGATTTGACGAATGTGAAAGCTAAATTCCATCATCTCCAAACGATTCCATACGACTTCAACCCTTTGTAATAGCCTCTTGAGTTGTTCTATTATATCTCGTACCCATTGATCACCACCAGAAACCCTAGCACGTACTAAGTCGATAGAAAATGAGAGAGTTGGGATTTTAGAAGAAAATAAAAGACCTCCAGCTACCTACTAAGAAGCAAGACGCACATTAGGGTTCTTCGTCTGTTTGTTGTTTTGATTTATCTATGGGAAATCAGATACAAACGAGAATCAAGCTTTGCATTCCATAATTCATAGCGATAACTCATGGAATTCACATAGCTTCATTAAGCCAAACCATGGAAAAGAGAAATGTAGAAACGAAGGAAGATGAGAATAAGGCGGGGTTTTCTAACTTTTGGGGATTTTGTTTCCCGCTTAGTTATTAAAGGTTGGAAAATGCGCGTTCCATTAAAATTTATAAAGCGACATCCTTAGACGACACACATTTTATTATAGGTGCCCTCCGTGTTTTTATTAGACACTCATTTAAGGGCGCGCAATAATGCGTGACATAAATTCTTATATTTTTTAAAGAGATGACACTTTTTTAATGTCACACGCTTTTGCGTAACATAAATCAAGGAGTGTCGTGGTTTGCGCGTCGTAAAAGGCTGTTTTTCTAGTAGTGACAATAAATACAACAAAGGAATGAAGAAATAGAAAATTACAGGAACATCCCCTATACATATTAACTATGACAAGTTGTATAGTTGTTATCCCCCCTCAAGCTGAGGGGCGGATGGCCGAGCCGAAGCTTGTCGCTGAAGAACTCAAACTGACGCCGAGGAAGGCTTTTAGTGAAAATATCAGCAACTTGAAGCTTTGATGGTATAAACTTGGTGTGAAGTTTCCCGGAAGCAACGAGTTCTCGGAAAAAGTGGTAATCTAAATCAATGTGCTTCATGCGCTTGTGAGCAATTGGATTTTAAGTGAGAAAGAGAGCACTCTGATTGTCACATAGGAGTGTAGGTCGAAGCGCTAGAAGAGTGTGAAGCTCGTGAAGCAAATGAGTGATGCAGATGATCTCAGCAGCGACATTGGCCATGGCACGATATTCGGATTCATAGCTGGATCGAGAAACTGTGGGTTGTTTCTTGGCACTCCAAGAAACAAGGTTGCCACCCAAAAAAATATAGTAGCCATAGATTGACCGACGAGTCTCAACACACCAAGCCCAGTCCGCATCAGAATATCCAAGGAGGGAAGTTTTGGTGGGCTTAAAGAACGTCAAACCAAACGTGAGCGTGCCTTTAATGTAGTGGAGGATTCGTTTGACCTCTTGAAAGTGTTGATTGGTTGGAGCATGGAGGAATTGGCTGACTTGATTGACCGCATAGGAGATATCAGGTCACGTTATGGTGAGATATTGTAGTGCCCCTACAATAGAGCGGTACTGAGTCGGATCCGAATATGGGTCACCCGTAGAGGAAAGGGTAACAGTTGGTGACAAGGGAGTGGTTGCCGGTTTGGCATCAAGCATCTTAGCACGTTCAAGCACATCTTTGGTATATTTTGTTTGGCTTAGGAATAAACCATCATGTAGATGGGAGACCTCAAGACCAAGAAAGTAGTTATGTTTTCCTAAATCTTTGATGACAAATTGATTGTGAAGCTGAGTGATAAACTCTTTGAGCATCCCATCTTGATTTCCAGTTAAAATTAAATCATCGACATACACCAAAAGATACATGATACACCCGCCACATGTAAAGATAAATAGAGAAGTATCGGCCCTGCTACAAGAAAACCTGTTAGAAATTAAAAAGGTGCTTAGTCGATGAAACCACGCACGTGGGGCTTGTTTAAGGCCGTAAAGTGCCTTATTTAACTTGCACACATAATTTGGGTGTTGAGGATCAACAAACCCAGGAGGTTGCTCCATGAATAAACACTCTGTGAGCTGCCCATGCAAGAATGCATTGTTAACATCCAGTTGATGTAAGGACCGGTTGTTAAGAACTGCAAGAGACAGAATGATCTGAATGGTGGAAGCTTTAACCACAGGGCTGAAAGTGTGGGAGTAGTCTAGCCCAGGAGTTTGACTGAACCCTTGAGCAACAAGTCGGGCTTTATGACGTTCAATGGTGCCATCGGAATGGAACTTTGTGCGAAACAACCATTTGGACCCCCACCACCTGGCGATTTAAAGGACATGGAACTAGGGTCCAAGTGGTATTTTTGTGAAGAGCATCAAGTTCACGTTTCATGGCGTCAATCCATTGAGGTTGTTTAAGGGCATATTTCACACTTTTTGGGTCACTGGTAGCGAGCAAAGCAGTGTGTAATGGTTGGCTTGTAAGAGTGGAGAAGTCAGCGAAGTGGCGAGGCATGGCTCGAAGTTGGGCTTGAGGGTGGGCTCGGATGGGGGTTTGAAGAGTTGTTATCGGAGCATAGTTTACACGGAGAGGAGTTTTCGATAGTGGCAGGTTGAATGGGATTGATTGGGGTGCTTGGTTTGGACAGAGAAGTAAGTGGGTTGTCAAGGAAGGTGCAAAGCTCAAGGCTGGTGAGTGAGCTGGGTTTAGTGTTATCCATAAAGTTGAAGACACTTTCATCAAATCTTGCGTGTCGGGAAACATATATCCGAGATGTGCTAGGATCAAGGCACCGATAGCCCTGTACATAGGGCTATAGCCAATGAAAACACATGGTATACTCCGTGGAGCAAGTTTGTTTTCCGAGTAATCACATAGATACGGGAAGACCCAACACACAAATGCCCTAAATGTTGAGTAACTGGGTGGTGTGGAATGTACAATCTTAAATGGAGATTTCCCATCAAGAACTTTTGTAGGTAGACAGTTAATTATGTAAACTGTAGATGAAAAGGCATCAATCCAATAAGTTGAAGGCAGGTAGGCATTAAACATCATTGCCAAACCCGTTTCAACAATGTGTCGGTGTTTTCGTTCGACCCGACCATTTTGTTGCGGAGTATACGGGCACGAGGATCGATGTAAAGTACCATTTGCTTCAAATATGGACTTGAATTGGTGATTAAAAAACTTAGTACCACCGTCACTTTGAAATAGTTTGATTTTCCTTGAAAAATGGGTTTGTACCATATTGAGGAAACCCACTAATACATGTGAGAAATTAGATTTTTCCTTTAAGGGGTATGACCAAGAGAAGCGAGAATGGTCATCAACAAATAGGACATAATATCGATAGTTGTCGTTTGAAGCTATAGGGGAGGGTCCCCATAGATCATAATGAACAAGATCTAATAAATTTAAGGCACGAGTTTTATTTATGTCAAACGGTAAACATTGACTTTCAGCAAGTTGACACAGGGAACATAAGCCCGATTTAGGTAACAGTGCATTCACTACAAGATAACCAAGTTTTTGTAAAGATGTAATAACGTCAAATTTTGCATGACCCAAACGAGAATGCCACACTTCAAACGATGCTTGGGGTCGTGAATGAGACAAATGCGTGATGACTTGGGTGGAGGACATAAAGACCATTCTCACAGTTTCCTTTTGTCTAGGACCTGTTTGGTGTGACGATCCTGAATAGAAAACGAAGGATAAGAAAGTAAGACATCCACCAAGTTATCTTTAGTGAGTTTACTGATAGACAAAAGGTTGTAAGTGAGATTCGGTACAACCAAGATGTCATTCAAACGAAGATTATTATTGAGTATTGAGTGCCCTTTATGAGTGACAAGGAGGGACTTGCCATTACCAAAGGTAACAGATTCGGTACCTATGGTAGTTGAAGCATCGGAGACCGAGTGAGTGGTGGAAGTCATACGATCGGTTGCGCCGGAGTCAACGAACCAATCAAGAACCGAAGACGAAACATGGCATTGAGATAAGAAGGCAGTGGCTAGGTCATTGTCCTTCACATCGATCCCAACAGCAAATTTCTTTAAATTGGGACAAGCATTGGCATATTGACCATTGGTGCGACACAGTTGGGGACTGCGTCTGCCACCCTGATTGCCACGACCACCGCGAGACCCTCCATTGTTACCACCACGATAAGGTCCACGACCCCAACGATTTCCAGGAACAGTCGAAGCAAGTGGTTCAAAATTGGCGCTGAATGCGACTGGGGGTGTAGCGGAGTGATGTAGAGCCCGGATGAATAACTCGTGACTTTCAGCCCGAGCGAGCAAGTCTACGAAGGGTGGAACAGGCCTGATTGAGCGAACAGTAGTGGAGAAGGTCTCAAAGATGGGTCCAAGGCCGCACAAGAACCAGTGCAACTGATCATCTTCATCAACCGGAAACCCGATCGCAGCCAACTGATTGCACAGGGCTTTGAAGGCGCGACCAAACTCGACAACTGTCTTGGTTCCTTTCTGGATCAAGCGAAGCTGGTCACGGAGATTATGGACCTGTTCAATCGATGAGTTACCATTCGCTTTTTGAAGGGCAACCCAGATTTGTCTAGCGGAAGTCAGACCCACAATAACAGTGATGGCTTCCTCAGATAAAGAGGCTTGAAGAATGATGAGGCAGCGTTGATCGACTGACCCAGGACGTGAATTTAGGGTTCACAGCCACTTTTTCTGCAACAGTAATGGTGTTGGGTGGGCACGGGAGAGAACCATTAACATGGGAGAATAAGTCTTGATAGGTTAATATAGGGTGCATCTGATGCTTCCATAACAGGTAATTGGTGGAATTGAGTTTAACAGTTATCATGTGCATCAATGTGTTTAATGGGATTGATGCATCAGAAGAATTAGCCATGGAGGCGGAGGGAGGGAATAACAGAAGAAGAAGAAAGAAGACAAGACGGAAGAGAGAAGGGCAAGAAGAGGAAACAGGAGTCGATTAACGCTCTGATACCATGAGAGTAAATTAGATCAAATGATCTCCTTGATAACAGGAGAAGACTATAAATAGATACAATAAATACAACAAAGGAATGAAGAAATAGAAAATTACAGGAACAGCCCCTACACATATTAACTTTGACAAGTTGTATAGCTGTTAACATATATATATATATATATATATATATATATATATATATATATATGGTTAGGTTATTTTGTTTTCACTATCTATTGTGTGCATGTATGATTGATTCTGGACCAATCATTTTAGTTATTTTAAGAAAGTAATTAATGCATATTACATGCTGAAAATATAATGGATATTAATTATATATTCAGCATTTAATATTCATTAATTACTTTCTTAAAATAACTAAAATGATTGGTCCAGAATCAATCATACATGCACACAATAGATAGTGAAAACATTTGAACCTAACTCTCTCTCTCTCTCTCTCTCTCTCTCTCTATATATATATATATATATATATATATATATATATATATATATATATATATATATATATAGGTAAAGGTTCAAATGAGAACCAAAAAAGGTTAAAAACCGTAAGAACCTCTAATTTTAGATGTTTATAAAGGGTTTAGGGTTTATGGTTTAGGGTGTTTATAAAGGGTTTAGGGTTTAGGGTTACCCTAAACCCTTTATAAACATCTAAAGTTAGAGGTTCTTACGGTTATTAACCTTTTTTGGTTCTCATTTGAACAACTCTATATATATATATATATATATATATATATATATATATATATATATATATATATATATATATATATATATATATATATATATATATATATATATATATATATATATATATATATATATATATATATATATATATATACTAGCCGTTTACCCGCGCAAAGCGGCGGGCGACAAATAGTTTGTTTCGACAATTAATTTTTTTCGATGGAGAATGATTATTTTCAATTCAATCATTAGTTTGTTTTAGGAAACATGTTATATTAAAAATAAAAAAATTCATGAAATGACCAAATTATAGGGTGTTGAGTATTTATTTGGATGAAAAAAGATGTGGTCAAAACCTTGGAAGAGAAGATTTATAGGAGTTTGTTTAAATTTTAATATTATTTTATTAGTGATTAGTTGTACAATTAGCTTAATGATTTGGACGTCTTTAAAAAATATTATTATTTTATTCAATCTATTTTTAGAAATAATGAGATTTGTTTTATAAGATAGTATATATATATATATATATATATATATATATATATATATATATATATATATAGGGAAGAATTATATGGAAAATGAATGATTAGGGCAACACATATTTAAACCAATGAAAACATGACAACGCATCACTTTCACAATAAATTCCACAATACATTACTTGTGAAGAAAGAAATTGACACGTGTCATTTGATTATTGGTTCCGGTAGATGTTGTCCTACTTATTTGTTTTTCATAGAACTCATTCATATATATATATATATATATATATATATATATATATATATATATATATATATATATATATATATATATATATATATATATATATATATCAAAAGTCATGTGTTTTAATTCCTTATAAATACAGTATAATATTGATATATTATTTATATATATTTAAAATAAAATACAAGATATTATATGATACCTATAAGACTGAAAACGAGTTAAAAAAGATGAAGTAACAATACAAAAACCCTGTAAGTATTGTATGTACCAGCCTAATTAATTTGCTAATTACAACTCTTTTCGTACTATGTTAGTAGTTAGTAGGTTGTTTGAATGTTGTTAAAGTCTTGTATGAAAATTAGGCATCTTCTTCGACAATTTGACCATGATTCTATATGATCTTTTTGTCAAAATAAGTAAAGATCCACAGTTTGTAACGTTTTATAGACCGAATTCATTGCAAAAATATAACCGAGTTTGTATGGTTCGATTGATGTTGATTACACGCACAATAGAAGGTCATGCGGGAAGATACGTAGTCTTCATCCTCATCATTCTTACCCTTTTATCCCCACTACAACTATTATCATTTCACATCCATAACCGCCGCATCAATTATCTCCTCAGATGTCAAATCCTCCGCCGGAAGCTAACAACGCCGCCGTAATCAACATCCCTACCCACACCCGCCGTCGCTCTTTCAGATTCCAGAACTTGCCCGGTGCAAAGCCGATCCCACTGGCACTCTCCATCTCCGTAGGACTCATCGTCTGCTTCGCCATCCCAAAACCCAGTCAGGTTACAACACAGGCGTGGCGACTGTTTGCCATCTTCCTCACCACCATCGCGGGACTCATCCTCGGACCTTTACCCGTCGGTGCTTGGGCTTTCGTGTGTCTAACGATCTCCGTCGTGACAAAGACGCTTCCGTTCAAATCTGCCTTCGCTGCCTTCACGAACGAAGTGATATGGTTGATAGTTGCATCGTTCTTCTTCAGCAGAGGGTTTGTGAAATCTGGACTGGGTGATCGGATGGCAATGTACTTTGTGAGGTGGTTAGGCAAGAGCACGTTGGGTTTGGCCTATGGTTTAGCGATTTGCGAAGCTATAATTTCGCCGGCGATGCCTAGTACAACTGCCAGGGCCGGTGGGATCTTCTTGCCGATTATTAATTCCTTGGCGATCGCCGGTGAGAGTAGGCCTAAGGACGGCTCCGCTCGGAGACTTGGTGCTTTCCTTGTTCAATCTCAATTTCAGGTACGCTCATAACATCTATTACAAGTTTCAAATGCTTTTTTTCTTTCAGAAAGATATGCATTAATTAATTAATTATATATTTACCAACACTATTACATTTGTTTCCTATTTCCAATTTTGAGTAATATATGCATGAGAGATATATAAAATATTTAAATTTTAAGGGAGAAATTAAATTGTTTTTTACTTTTTTATGTCTATAAATATTGGTACCGAATAAAATTATGACAAGTGTCATGATTTCATATTTTTTAAATAACTTATCTATCCTAATAAATTAAGGTTTTTTTTTTGTCACATGTCCTCTTCTCTTTCATTTGGACACATGACATTTTCTAATATTTTTAAATTTTTTTTTTTATTTTCCATTTATCATTTTATTGTATTTTTCATTTTATTAAATTAAAATTCCACATTTAATATGTAAGGTTAATAAATATGGAAGATATTTATTAGAAAGAGTTTATATATGTAATGTATCAAATACATTAAAGTCTCATTAATTTTAATAATTCAAAAGATTTCTCATTTTATTATAAATTCAAACTTTTCAAATTGTTTTTTATATTTATTTTTTTAAATAAACCCATGTAATAAATGGGTCTCACACCTAGTTAAGATTATATTAGAAATATATTAAATAAAATTAAATTGAATAGTGATTAATGATATAAGGTAATTTAATTTTTCTATTTAAGGTATTGCTTGGTATTACATTGCAACAAGAAAAGTTTATTTCTAATATTTAGAATGGAACATGGTCATGATTTGACTTATTTTTTTAATTATTTAGTAATATAATGAAAAACTATAACATGATAAAATCTTTCATGATTTTAATTGGAAAAAACGTTTTTATTATTGATATCTAAAAATATCTTTATCATAATCTTATTTTGGCTCTAATGAACTTACTATGTTCAAGCATTTAATTTCATATATGTTATTATGTTAATTATGACACAAAATATATAAATTACAGTTACATAGCAGATTATGCTTAGATATATAATATTTTTTAGTCATATATAGCAATTTATATTTTATATAATTGTATTGTACAATCATTTAACAATTTATATTTTATATAATTGTATTGTACAATCATTTGATGCATAAATTAGTGCGTAGGGTTAAAAGATGTTATACACAAATCACTAACCTTATGTTTATATATAATACAAACTATTATTCAAAAGTATCAAAAATTAAAGTATTAATCAAACGTAATTACTTAATATAATAACTTATTAATTATCTATCTGTATTTTATTTCTATTATAATTTTATCACATGCAATTAAACAAACCTGTGCGCCCCTAGTCGGGGTGTGAGTAGGGTATCTCACGACAAAAGGTGACCATACATCTTATTCGGATTTAATTGACAAGAGCAAGACATGTAAGAGTTTGCAGAATCGTGTGTTATTTTGTCTTCGTTTTGGTAAATTATTGTTTTTAAATTTTAATGCAAATCTCCATAGAAGCTTTTCTTTCGGCACAAGTACACACACAGCGAGTCCACGAATCCAACAGTTACGATTATCTTTAAAAAAAGGTTTGATTAATAAAATAGAAAATGACAATTTAAGTTAATCTCATTAACTTTTTGTTCCTTTTTTTTTTTTCAAAAAATGGTAGAGAATAGTAAAATAATTTAAATAGCTACCATTTTTACCGGTCGCCAAATATTACAATCTAGGTTTTTGTGTCTGTCCTGCGATATTTTTAGGTTTTGTTAGACTGATGGGTGTGGTTCAGCAAAGAGCTCTGCAAAGTTGAGTGACATCGCTTTGGCAAACACTGTGCGGTGGCCATGGCAAACAAAACTCGGCAATATATCTCGGTATATATCTAGCGATGAGAGAGAAACACTTTTGAATTGAAAGTTACAATATTGGTCTCTGAAAATTCTTTTTTGCTACATCTTTTACTCCAAACTTACAATAAAAATATTATATTTACCCTTTAACTTTATAAAAATTAACATTTAGATTTATTTCCTTTTATTTAATGTTTAATACTCTTTATTAATTTAAATAAATCCCTTCTATTTAAGTTAATTATTATTATATCCCAAAAGTATAAGTTAATTATTGTAATACTCTTTAGTTTTAAAATAACTTTTTTAAATTAATTATTTTTAATATAATTAATTTACAAAAAAAAAAAAAAAAAAAAAAAAGAATTACAAGTGTGACAACCCACGCCTTTTAAATGGCAAATGTGGCAAACAGTATGACA